>NC_134839.1:19327406-19609906 GCF_965363235.1 Mytilus galloprovincialis | reverse complement strand
TAAAACAGAACATCCTGAGGATGTAACGAGCAATTTGGTAAAATGAATTTGTCGTAATCTTTTATGGTTGCGAAGGAGTAGTGGCCACAAGAAAAACAGTGTTTGGGGAGATAACTCTTACAACGTAAAGTATTTGGTTACGCAGTGGTTAGTTTTAAAAGTGCATACGCTTTACGATATCATATTCCAAATATCTAAGCAACATCTTTTGAAACATCAATACTACGCAAGAAAAGAATTAGGCGGAAGAATAAAAAAAAAAATAATAATAATAATTAAAAACCAATTGTTCAAAGAACAATTGAAGGTCTTTCAACCAATAAGGATGTATTTTGATATGAAAATATAAAGAATCAGTTGAAAATGTCAGTTCCTATGGCTTTATGATGTATAAAAATGAATTTCGACCAAAGGTCAAAATCTAGAACGTTCAATTTACCTATGACCTTGACCTCAATGTCAAGGTCATAAACATAGGATCCCAAATCAAAAGACCCTAGGTCTGTATTATGTATGGTTCATGAGTAATATCACTTTACGCATAATTCTAAATATAAGAGGGGCGAAAACTCCCATTTATTGTCTACGCACCCTTGTAACCAAAATTTATAAGTAACGACATGTCGCAACTAACAATTTCGTAAAAATAATGTGTCGAAATCTTATTAAGTAATTGAAAATAAGTGAAAATAAGCAAAAATCAAAATTTAGAATTTGACCTTGACCTTTGACCTTGACCCAATTTTCATTTTTTTGGACGAAGGATCTAAAATCAAAAGACCCTAGGTCTTTATCGCTTATGGTTTACCAGTTAGAAATGCATATCACTTATATCATATATAAAAGGGGGGATAACTCTCATATGGAGTCTCCGGATAGCTACGGTCAAAATGAAACAGAACATCCTGAGGATATAACGAGCAATTTGGAAAAATAAATTTGTCGGTTTCTTATACGGTTGCGAAGCCTTAGTGGCCACAAGAAAAACAGTGTTCGGGGAGATAACTCTTACAAGGTAAAGGTTTTTGTTACGCGGTGTCAGTTTCAGAAGCGCATTAACTGTTCGATATAATATACCAAATATCTAAGCGACATCTTGTGAAACAAAAAAACAGCGAAGGAAAAAAAAGTTGGCGGAAGAAAAAAAATAAAAATAATAATAATAATTAAAAACCAATTGTTCAAAGAACAATTGAAGGTCTTTCAACTAATAAAGAGCTATTTTGATATGAAAATATTAAAATTCAGTTGAAAATGTCAGTTCCTATGGCTTTATGATGCATAAATATGAATTTAAAGCAAAGGTCAAAATCTAGAACGTCCAATTAACCTTTGACCTTGACCTCAATTTCAAGGTCATAGACTAAACATCTCCAATAAAAAGACACTAGTTCCTTATTATGTATGGTTCATGAGTAATATCACTTTACGCATTATTCTAAATACAAGAGGGGCGAAAACTCCCATCTATTGTTGCACACCCTTGCAACCAAAATTTATAAGTTACGACATGTCGCAACTAACAATTTAGTAAAAATAATTTGTCGATATCTTATAAGGTTAATGAAAATAAGTGAAAATAAGCCAAAATAAAAATTCAGAATTTGACCTTGACCTTTGACCTTGACCTAATTTTCATTTTTTTGGACCAAGGATCTTAAATCAAAAGACCTTAGGTCTCTATCACTTATGGTTTATCAGTTAGAAATGCATATCACTTATATCCTATATAAAAGGGGGGATAACTCTCATATAGAGTCTCCGGATAGCTTCGGTCAAAATGAAACAGAACATCCTGAGGATATAACGAGCAATTTGGAAAAATAAATTTGTCGGTTTCTTATACGGTTGCGAAGCCTTAGTGGCCACAAGAAAAACATTGTTCGGGGAGATAACTCTTACAAGGTTTAGGTTTTTGTTACGCGGTGTCAGTTTCAGAAGCGCATTAACTGTTCGATATCATATACCAAATATCTAAGCGACATCTTATGAAACAAAAAAACAGCGAAGGAAAAAAAATTTGGCGGAAGAAAAAAAAAAAAAAAAAAATAATAATAATAATAATAATAATAATAATAATAATCAGAACGAATACAATAGGTCTTTCAACAGAAAGGTTGAAAGACCTAATTAAAAACCAATTGTTCAAAGAACAATTGAAGGTCTTTCAACCAATAAGGATCTATTTAGATATGAAAATATTAAAATTCAGTTGAAAATGTCAGTTCCTATGGCTTAATGATGTATAACTATGAATTTTAAGCAAAGGTCAAAATCTAGAACGTCCAATTAACCTATGACCTTGACCTCAATTTCAAGGTCATAGACTAAACATCTCAAATAAAAAGACACTAGTTCCTTAATATGTATGGTTCATGAGTAAAATCACTTTACGCATAATTCTTAATATAAGAGGGGCGAAAACTCCCTTTTTTGGTTTACGCACCCTTGCAACCAAAATTTATAAGTTACGACATGTCACAACTAACAATTAAGTAAAAAAAAAATGTCGATATCTTATAAGGTTAATGAAAAAAGGTGAAAATAAGCCAAAATCAAAATTTAGAATTTGACCTTGACCTTTGACCTTGACCTAATTTTCATTTTTTTGGACCAAGGATCTTAAATCAAAAGACCCTAGGTCTCTATCACTTATAGTTTACCAGTTAGAAATGCATATCACTGATATCATATATAAAAGGGGGGATTACTCTCATATGGAGTCTCCGGATAGCTTATGTTGAAATGAAACAGAACATCCTAAGGATATAACGAGCAATTTGGAAAAATAAATTTGTCGGTTTCTTATACGGTTGCGAAGGAGTAGTGGCCACAAGAAAAACAGTGTTCGGGGAGATAACTCTTACAAGGTACAGTTTTTTGTTACGCGGTGTCAGTTTCAGAAGCGTATTAACTGGTCGATATCATTAACTTTATATCTAAGCGATATCTTGTGAAATAAAAAAACAGCGAAGGAAAAAAAAGTTGGCGGAAGAAAAAAAAAAAAAAATAATAATAATAATCAGAACAAACCCTATAGGTCTTTCAACTGAAAGGTTGAAAGACCTAATAATAATAATAATAATAATAATAATTGAAAACCAATTGTTCAGAGAACAATTGAAGGTCTTTCCACCAATAAGGATCTATTTTGATATGAAAATATTAAAATTCAGTTGAAATGTCAGTTCCTATGGCTTAATGATGTATAAATATGAATTTTGAGCAAAGGTCAAAATCTAGAACGTCAAATTTACTGATGACCTTGACCTATATTTCAAGGTCATAAACCAGGGACCCCAAATAAAAAGACCCTAGGTCTGTAATATGTATAGTTAATGAGTTATATCACTTTACGTTTAATTCTTAATATAGGAGGGGCAAAAACTCCCATTTTATGTCTACACACCCTTTTAACCAAAATATATAAGTTACGACATGTCGCAACTAACAATTTAGTAAAAATAATTTGTCGGTATCTTATAAGGTTAATGAAAATTAGTGAAAATAGGCCAAAATCAAAATTTAGAATATGGCCTTTGACCTTTACCTAATTTTCATTTTTTTGGACCAATGATCTCAAAACAAAAGACCCTAGGTCTCTATCACTTATGGTTTTCCAGTTTAAAATACATTTCAAAATTTCAAATACAAAAGGGGAACTAACTCTCATATGGAGTCTCTATACGGCTTCGGTCAAAATAAAACAGAACATCCTGAGGATGTAACGAGCAATTTGGTAAAATGAATTTGTCGTAATCTTTTATGGTTGCGAAGGAGTAGTGGCCACAAGAAAAACAGTGTTTGGGGAGATAACTCTTACAACGTAAAGTATTTGGTTACGCAGTGGTTAGTTTTAAAAGTGCATACGCTTTACGATATCATATTCCAAATATCTAAGCAACATCTTTTGAAACATCAATACTACGCAAGAAAAGAATTAGGCGGAAGAATAAAAAAAAAAATAATAATAATAATTAAAAACCAATTGTTCAAAGAACAATTGAAGGTCTTTCAACCAATAAGGATGTATTTTGATATGAAAATATAAAGAATCAGTTGAAAATGTCAGTTCCTATGGCTTTATGATGTATAAAAATGAATTTCGACCAAAGGTCAAAATCTAGAACGTTCAATTTACCTATGACCTTGACCTCAATGTCAAGGTCATAAACATAGGATCCCAAATCAAAAGACCCTAGGTCTGTATTATGTATGGTTCATGAGTAATATCACTTTACGCATAATTCTAAATATAAGAGGGGCGAAAACTCCCATTTATTGTCTACGCACCCTTGTAACCAAAATTTATAAGTAACGACATGTCGCAACTAACAATTTCGTAAAAATAATGTGTCGAAATCTTATTAAGTAATTGAAAATAAGTGAAAATAAGCAAAAATCAAAATTTAGAATTTGACCTTGACCTTTGACCTTGACCCAATTTTCATTTTTTTGGACGAAGGATCTAAAATCAAAAGACCCTAGGTCTTTATCGCTTATGGTTTACCAGTTAGAAATGCATATCACTTATATCATATATAAAAGGGGGGATAACTCTCATATGGAGTCTCCGGATAGCTACGGTCAAAATGAAACAGAACATCCTGAGGATATAACGAGCAATTTGGAAAAATAAATTTGTCGGTTTCTTATACGGTTGCGAAGCCTTAGTGGCCACAAGAAAAACAGTGTTCGGGGAGATAACTCTTACAAGGTAAAGGTTTTTGTTACGCGGTGTCAGTTTCAGAAGCGCATTAACTGTTCGATATAATATACCAAATATCTAAGCGACATCTTGTGAAACAAAAAAACAGCGAAGGAAAAAAAAGTTGGCGGAAGAAAAAAAATAAAAATAATAATAATAATTAAAAACCAATTGTTCAAAGAACAATTGAAGGTCTTTCAACTAATAAAGAGCTATTTTGATATGAAAATATTAAAATTCAGTTGAAAATGTCAGTTCCTATGGCTTTATGATGCATAAATATGAATTTAAAGCAAAGGTCAAAATCTAGAACGTCCAATTAACCTTTGACCTTGACCTCAATTTCAAGGTCATAGACTAAACATCTCCAATAAAAAGACACTAGTTCCTTATTATGTATGGTTCATGAGTAATATCACTTTACGCATTATTCTAAATACAAGAGGGGCGAAAACTCCCATCTATTGTTGCACACCCTTGCAACCAAAATTTATAAGTTACGACATGTCGCAACTAACAATTTAGTAAAAATAATTTGTCGATATCTTATAAGGTTAATGAAAATAAGTGAAAATAAGCCAAAATAAAAATTCAGAATTTGACCTTGACCTTTGACCTTGACCTAATTTTCATTTTTTTGGACCAAGGATCTTAAATCAAAAGACCTTAGGTCTCTATCACTTATGGTTTATCAGTTAGAAATGCATATCACTTATATCCTATATAAAAGGGGGGATAACTCTCATATAGAGTCTCCGGATAGCTTCGGTCAAAATGAAACAGAACATCCTGAGGATATAACGAGCAATTTGGAAAAATAAATTTGTCGGTTTCTTATACGGTTGCGAAGCCTTAGTGGCCACAAGAAAAACATTGTTCGGGGAGATAACTCTTACAAGGTTTAGGTTTTTGTTACGCGGTGTCAGTTTCAGAAGCGCATTAACTGTTCGATATCATATACCAAATATCTAAGCGACATCTTATGAAACAAAAAAACAGCGAAGGAAAAAAAATTTGGCGGAAGAAAAAAAAAAAAAAAAAAATAATAATAATAATAATAATAATAATAATAATAATCAGAACGAATACAATAGGTCTTTCAACAGAAAGGTTGAAAGACCTAATTAAAAACCAATTGTTCAAAGAACAATTGAAGGTCTTTCAACCAATAAGGATCTATTTAGATATGAAAATATTAAAATTCAGTTGAAAATGTCAGTTCCTATGGCTTAATGATGTATAACTATGAATTTTAAGCAAAGGTCAAAATCTAGAACGTCCAATTAACCTATGACCTTGACCTCAATTTCAAGGTCATAGACTAAACATCTCAAATAAAAAGACACTAGTTCCTTAATATGTATGGTTCATGAGTAAAATCACTTTACGCATAATTCTTAAAATAAGAGGGGTGAAAACTCCCTTTTTTGGTTTACGCACCCTTGCAACCAAAATTTATAAGTTACGACATGTCGCAACTAACAATTAATTAAAAAAAAAATGTCGATATCTTATAAGGTTAATGAAAAAAGGTGAAAATAAGCCAAAATCAAAATTTAGAATTTGACCTTGACCTTTGACCTTGACCTAATTTTCATTTTTTTGGACCAAGGATCTTAAATCAAAAGACCCTAGGTCTCTATCACTTATAGTTTACCAGTTAGAAATGCACATCACTGATATCATATATAAAAGGGGGGATTACTCTCATATGGAGTCTCCGGATAGCTTCGGTTGAAATGAAACAGAACATCCTAAGGATATAACGAGCAATTTGGAAAAATAAATTTGTCGGTTTCTTATACGGTTGCGAAGGAGTAGTGGCCACAAGAAAAACAGTGTTCGGGGAGATAACTCTTACAAGGTACAGTTTTTTGTTACGCGGTGTCAGTTTCAGAAGCGTATTAACTGGTCGATATCATTTACCTTATATCTAAGCGATATCTTGTGAAACAAAAAAACAGCGAAGGAAAAAAAAGTTGGCGGAAGAAAAAAAAAAAAAAAAATAATAATAATTAAAAACCAATTGTTCAAAGAACAATTGAAGGTCTTTCAACCAATAAGGATGTATTTTGATATGAAAATATAAAGATTCAGTTGAAAATGTCAGTTCCTATGGCTTTATGATGTATAAAAATGAATTTCGACCAAAGGTCAAAATCTAGAACGACCAATTTACCTATGACCTTGACCTCAATTTCAAGGTCATAAACATAGGATCCCAAATCAAAAGACCCGAGGTCTGTATTATGTATGGTTCATGAGTAATATCACTTTACGCATAATTCTAAATATAAGAAGGGCAAACACTCCCATTTATTGTCTACGCACCCTTCCAATCAAAATTTTTAAGTTACGACATGTCGCAACCAGCAATTTAGTAAAAATAATTTGTCGAAATCTTATAAAGTTAATGAAAATAAGTGAAAATAAGCCAAAATCAAAATTTAGAATTTGACCTTGACCTTTGACCTTGACCTAATTTTCATTTTTTTGGACCAGGGATCTTAAATCTAAAGACCCTAGGTCTCTATCACTTATGGTTTACTAGTTAGATATGCATATCACTTATATCATATATAAAAGGGGGATAACTCTCATATGGAGTCTCCGGATAGCTTCGGTCAAAATGAAACAGAACATCCTGAGGACATAACGAGCAATTTGGTAAAATAAATTTGTCGTAATCTTTTACGGTTGCGAAGGAGTAGTGGCCACAAGAAAAACAGTGTTTGGGGAGATAACTCTTACAAGGTAAAGTTTTTTGTTACGCGGTGTCAGTTTCAGAAGCGTATTAACTGTTCGATATCATATACCATATATCTAAGCGACATCTTTGGAAACAAAAAAACAGTGAAGGAAAAAAAATTTGGCGGAAGAAAAAAAAAAATAATAATTAAAAACCAATTGTTCAGAGAACAATTGAAGGTCTTTCAACCAATAAGGATCTATTTAGATATGAAAATATTAAAATTCAGTTGAAAATGTCAGTTCCTATGGCTTAATGATGTATAAATATGAATTTTAAGCAAAGGTCAAAATCTAGAACGTCCAATTAACCTATGACCTTGACCTCAATTTCAAGGTCATAGACTAAACATCTCAAATAAAATGACACTAGTTCCTTAATATGTATGGTTCATGAGTAAAATCACTTTATGCATAATTCTTAATATAAGAGGGGCGAAAACTCCCTTTTATTGTTTACGCACCCTCGCAACCAAAATTTATAAGTTACGACATGTCGCAACTAACAATTTAGTAAAAAAAAATTTGTCGATATCTTATAAGGTTAATGAAAAAAGGTGAAAAAAAGCCAAAATCAAAATTAAGAATTTGACCTTGACCTTTGACCTTGACCTAATTTTCATTTTTTTGGACCAAGGATCTTAAATCAAAAGACCCTAGGTCTCTATCACTTATAGTTTACCAGTTAGAAATGCATATCACTGATATCATATATAAAAGGGGGGATAACTCTCATATGGAGTCTCCGGATAGCTTCCGTTGAAATGAAACAGAACATCCTAAGGATATAACATGCAATTTGGAAAAATAAATTTGTCGGTTTCTTATACGGTTGCGAAGTAGTAGTGGCCACAAGAAAAACAGTGTTTGGGGAGATAACTCTTACAAGGTAAAGGTTTTTGTTACGCGGTGTCAGCTTCAGAAGCGCATTAACCGTTCGATATCATATACCAAATATCTAAGCGACATCTTGTGAAACAAAAAAACAGCGAAGGAAAAAAAAGTTGGCGGAAGAAAAAAAAAAAAAAAAATAATAATAATAATAATCAGAACAAACCCTATAGGTCTTTCACCTGAAAGGTTGAAAGACCTAATCAGAACAAAAACAATAGGTCTTTCACCTGAAAGGTTGAAAGACCTAATAATCAGAACAAACCCTATAGGTCTTTCAACTGAAAGGTTGAAAGACCTAATAATAATTAAAAACCAATTGTTCAGAGAACAATTGAAGGTCTTTCCACTAGTAAATATCTATTTTGATATGGAAATATGAAAAATCAGTTTAAAATGTTAGTTCCTATGGCTTTATGATGTATTAATATCAATTTAAAGCAAAGGTCAAAATCTAGAACGTCCTATTAACCTATGACCTTGACCTCAATTTCAAGGTCACAAACCAAGGATCTTAAATCAAAAGACCCTAAGTCTTTAATATGTTTGGTTAAAGAGTAATATCACTTTACGGGTAAACCTAAATATAAGATGGGCAAAAACTCCCATTTATTATTTGCACACCCTTTCAACCAAAATATACAAGTAAGGACATGTCGCAAATAACAATTTATGAAAAATTATTTGTCGATATGTCATACGGTATTTGAAAATCATTGAAAATAAGCAAAAATCAAAATTTAGAATATGACCTTGACCTTTGACCTTGACCTCATTTTCATTTTTTTTGGACCAAGGACCTCAAATCTGAAGACCCTAGGTCTCTATCACTTATGGTTTACCAGTTAG
Organism: Mytilus galloprovincialis; assembly: GCF_965363235.1. Lineage (NCBI taxonomy): Eukaryota > Metazoa > Mollusca > Bivalvia > Mytilida > Mytilidae > Mytilus > Mytilus galloprovincialis. Next base: position 19,600,710 of record NC_134839.1, on the reverse strand, counting down.
AAATGCATATTACTTATATCATTTACATAAGGGGAAATAACTCTCATATGGAGTCTCTGGAAAGCTTCGGTCCAAATGAATTGCCTAATCCTGAAGATGTAACGAGCAATTTGGTAAAATAAATTTGTCGTAATCTTTTACGGTTGCGAAGGAGTAGTGGCCACAAGAAAAACAGTGTTTGGGGAGATAACTCTTACAACGCAAAGTATTTGGTTACGCAGTTGTCAGTTTTAAAAGCGCATATACTTTACGATATCATATTCCAAATATCTAAGTGACATCTTTTGAAACATCAATACTACGCAAGAAAAAAATTAGGCGGAAGAAAAAAAAAAAAAAAAATAATAATTAAAAACCAATTGTTCAGAGAACAATTGAAGGTCTTTCCACTAGTAAAGAGCTATTTTGATATTGAAATATGAAAAATCAGTTTAAAATGTTAGTTCCTATGGCTTTATGATGTATTTATATGAATTTAAAGCAAAGGTCAAAATCTAGAACGTCCTTTTAACCTATGACCTTGACCTCAATTTCAAGGTCACAAACCAAGGACCTTAAATCATAAGACCCAAGGTCTTTCATATGTTTGGTTAATGAGTAATACCACTTTACGCGTAATTCTAAATGTAAGATGGACAAAAACTCCCATTTATTGTATGCCCACCCTTTCAATCAAAATATACAAGTAAGGACATGTCGCAACTAACAATTTATGAAAAATTATTTGTCGATATGTCATAAGGTATTTGAAAATAAATGAAAATAAGCCAAAATCAAAATTTAGAATATGACCTTGACCTTTGACCTTGACCTCATTTTTATTATTTTCGACCAAGGACCCCAAATCTAAAGACCCTATGTCTTTATCACTTATGGTTTACCATTTAGAAATGCATATCACTTAATTTAAGGGAAAAGGGGGAATAACTCTCATATGGAGTCTCCGTAAAGCTTCGGTCCAAATGAATATCCTAATCCTGAAGATGTAACGAGCAATTTGGTAAAATAAATTTGTCGTAATCTTTAACGGTTGCAAAGGAGTAGTGGCCACAAGAAAAACAGTGTTTGGGGAGATAACTCTTACAACGTAAAGTATTTTGTTACACAGTTGTAAATTTTTAAAGCGTATAAACTATACGATACCATATTCCAAATATCTAAGCGACATCTTTTGAAACATCAATAATACGCAAGAAAAAAAATTAGGCGGAAGAAAAAAAAAAAAAAAAATAATAATAATAATAATAATAATCAGAACAAATTCAATAGGTCTTTCCACGGAAAGGTGGAAAGACCTAATAATAATCAGAACAAATTCAATAGGTCTTTCCACGGAAAGGTGGAAAGACCTAATTAAAAACCAATTGTTAAAAGAACAATTGAAGGTCTTTCAACTAATAAGATCTGTTTTGATATGAAAATATTAAAATTCAGTTGAAAATGTCAGTTCCTATGGCTTAATGATGTATAAATATGAATTTCAAGCAAAGGTCAAAATCTAGAACGTCCAATTAACCTATGACCTTGACCTCAATTTCAAGGTCATAAACATAGGATCCCAAATCAAAAGACCCTAGGTCTGTATTATGTATGGTTCATGAGTAATATCACTTTACGCATAATTCTAAATATAAGAGGGGCAAAAACTCCCATTTATTGTCTACGCACCCTTCCAATCAAAATTTTTAAGTTACGACATGTCGCAACTAACAATTTAGTTAAAATAATTAGTCGAAATCTTATAAAGTAATTGCAAATAGTGAAAATAAGCAAAAATCAAAATTTAGAATTTGACCTTGACCTTTGACCTTGACCTAATTTTCATTTTTTTGGACCAAGGATCTTAAATCAAAAGACCCGAGGTCTCTATCACTTATAGTTTACCAGTTAGAAATGCATATCACTTATATCATATATAAAAGGGGGGATAACTCTCATATGGAGTCTCCGGATAGCTTCGGTCAAAATGAAACAGAACATCCTTAGGATATAACGAGCAATTTGGATAAATAAATTTGTCGTAATCTTTTACGGTTGCGAAGGAGTAGTGGCCACAAGAAAAACAGTGTTCGGGGAGATAACTCTTACTAGGTAAAGTTTTTTGTTACGCGGTGTCAGTTTCAGAAGCGTATTAACTGTTCGATATCATATACCATATATCTTAGCGACATCTTAGGAAACAAAAAAACAGCAAAGGAAAAAAAAGTTGGCGGAAGAAAAAAAAAAAAATAATAATAATTAAAAACCAATTGTTCAGAGAACAATTGAAGGTCTTTCAACCAATAAGGATCTATTTAGATATGAAAATATTAAAATTCAGTTGAAAATGTCAGTTCCTATGGCTTAATGATGTATAAATATGAATTTTAAGCAAAGGTCAAAATCTAGAACGTCCAATTAACCTATGACCTTGACCTCAATTTCAGGGTCATAGACTAAACATCTCAAATAAAAAGACACTAGTTCCTTAATATGTATGGTTCATGAGTAAAATCACTTTACGCATAATTCTTAATGTAAGAGGGGCGAAAACTCCCTTTTATTGTTTACGCACCGTCGCAACCAAAATTTATAAGTTACGACATGTCGCAACTAACAATTTAGTAAAAAAAAATTGTCGATATCTTATAAGGTTAATGAAAAAAGGTGAAAAAAAGCCAAAATCAAAATTAAGAATTTGACCTTGACCTTTGACCTTGACCTAATTTTCATTTTTTTGGACCAAGGATCTTAAATCAAAAGACCCTAGGTCTCTATCACTTATAGTTTACCAGTTAGAAATGCATATCACTGATATCATATATAAAAGGGGAGATAACTCTCATATGGAGTCTCCGGATAGCTTCCGTTGAAATGAAACAGAACATCCTAAGGATATAACGAGCAATTTGGAAAAATAAATTTGTCGGTTTCTTATACGGTTGCGAAGTAGTAGTGGCCACAAGAAAAACAGTGTTTGGGGAGATAACTCTTACAAGGTAAAGGTTTTTGTTACGCGGTGTCAGTTTCAGAAGCGCATTAACTGTTTGATATCATATACCAAATATCTAAGCGACATCTTGTGAAACAAAAAAACAGCGAAGGAAAAAAAAGTTGGCGGAAGAAAAAAAAATAAAAAAATAATAATAATAATAATAATTAAAAACCAATTGTTCAGAGAACAATTGAAGGTCTTTCCACTAGTAAAGATCTTTTTTGATATTGAAATATGAAAAATCAGTTTAAAATGTTAGTCTCTATGGCTTTTTGATGTATTTATATGAATTCAAAGCAAAGGTCAAAATCTAGAACGTCCTTTTAACCTATAACCTTGACCTCAATTTCAAGGTCACAAACCAAGGACCTTAAATCAAAAGACCCTAGGTCTGTAATATGTATGGTTAATGAGTTATATCACTTTAGGCATGATTTTAAATATAAGATGGGCGAAAACTATCATTTATTGTTTACGCACCCTTCCAACCAAAATTTATAAGTTACAACATGTCGCAACTCACAATTTAGTAAAAATAATTTGTCAATATCTTGCACGGTTGTTGAAAATAAGAGAAAATAAGCCAAAATCAAAATTTAGAATATGACCTTGACCTTTGACCTTGACCTTATTTTCATTTTTTTGGACCATGGAACTTAAATCCAAAGACCCTAGGCCTATATCACTGATGGTTTACCAGTTAGAATTGCATATTACTTATATCAAATGCATAAGGGGAAATAACTCTCATATGGAGTCTCCCGATAGCTTCGGTTCAAATGAATATCCTAATCCTGAAGAAGTAACGAGCAATTTGGTAAAATAAATTTGTCGTAATTTTTTACGGTTGCGAAGGAGTAGTGGCCACAAGAAAAACAGTGTTTGGGGAGATAACTCTTACAATATAAAGTATTTTGTTACACAGTTGTCAATTTTTAAAGCGTATAAACTATACGACATCATATTCCAAATATCTAAGCGACAACTTATTAAACAACAATACTACGCAAGAAAAAAAATTAGGCGAAGAAAAAAAAAAAAAAAAATAATAATAATAATAATAATTAAAAACCAATTGTTCAAAGAACAATTGAAGGTCTTTCAACCAATAAGGGTCTATTATGATATGAAAATATTAAGATTCAGTTGAAAATGTCACTTGCTCTTGTTTTATGATATAAAAATATGAATTTCAAGCAAAGGTCAAAATCTAGAACGTCCAATTAACCTATGACCTTGACCTCTATTTCAAGGTCATAAACCAAAGATCCCAAATCAAAAGACCCTAGGTATGTATTATGTATGGTTCATGAGTAATATCACTTTATGCATAATTCTAAATATAAGAGGGGCAAAAACTCCCATTTATTGTCTACGCACCCTTCCAATCAAAATTTATAAGTTACGTCATGTCGCAACTAACAATTTAGTAAAAATATTTTGTCGAAATCTTATAAAGTAATTGAAAATAAGTAAAAATAAGCAAAAATCAAAATTTAGAATTTGACCTTGACCTTTGACCTTGACCTAATTTTCATTTTTTTGGACCAAGGATCTTAAATCTAAAGACCCTAGGTCTCTATCACTAAAGGTTTACCAGTTAGAAATGCAAATCACTTATATCATATATAAAAGGGGGGATAACTCTCATATGGAGTCTCCAGATAGCTTCGGTCAAAATAAAACAGATCATCCTGAGGATATAACGAGCAATTTGGAAAAATAAATTTGTCGCTTTCTTTTACGGTTGCCAAGCCTTAGTGGCCACAAGAAAAACAGTGTTCGGGGAGATAACTCTTACAAGGTAAAGGTTTTTGTTACGCGGTGTCAGTTTCAGAAGCGCATTAACTGTTCGATATCATATACCATATATCTAAGCGACATCTTGTGAAAAAAAAAACAGTGAAGGAAAAAAAAGTTGGCGGAAGAAAAAAAATAAAAATAATAATAATAATAATAATAATTAAAAACCAATTGTTCAAAGAACAATTGAAGGTCTTTCAACCAATAAGGATGTATTTTGATATGAAAATATAAAGATTCAGTTGAAAATGTCAGTTCCTATGGCTTTATGATGTATAAAAATAAATTTCTACCAAAGGTCAAAATCTAGAACGTCCAATTTACCTATGACCTTGACCTCAATTTCAAGGTCATAAACATAGGATCCCAAATCAAAAGACCCTAGGTCTGTATTATGTATGGTTCATGAGTAATATCACTTTACGCATAATTCTAAATATAAGAGGGGCGAAAACTCCCTTTTATTGTCTATGCACCCTTGTAACCAAAATTTATAAGTAACGACATGTCGCAACTAACAATTTAGTAAAAATAATTTGTCGAAATCTTATTAAGTAATTGAAAATAAGTGAAAATAAGCCAAAATCAAAATTTAAAATTTGACCTTGACCTTTGACCTTGACCTAATTTTCATTTTTTTGGACCAAGGATCTAAAATCAAAAGACCCTAGGTCTCTATCACTTATGGTTTACCAGTTAGAAATGCATATCACTTATATCATATATAAAAGGGGGGATAACTCTCATATGGAGTCTTCGGATAGCTTCGGTCAAAATGAAACAGAACATTCTGAGGATATAACGAGCAATTTGGAAAAATAAATTTGTCGGTTTCTTATACGGTTGCGAAGCCTTAGTGGCCACAAGAAAAACAGTGTTCGGGGAGATAACTCTTACAAGGTAAAGGTTTTTGTTACGCGGTGTCAGTTTCAGAAGCGCATTAAGTGTTCGATATAATATACCAAACATCTAAGCGACATCTTGTGAAACAAAAAAACAGCGAAGGAAAAAAAAGTTGGCGGAAGAAAAAAAATAAAAATTAAAAACCAATTGTTCAAAGAACAATTGAAGGTCTTTCAACTAATAAGGATCTATTTAGATATGAAAATATTAAAATTCAGTTGAAAATGTCAGTTCCTATGGCTTAATGATGTATAAATATGAATTTTAAGCAAAGGTCAAAATCTAGAACGTCCAATTAACCTATGACCTTGACCTCAATTTCAAGGTCATAGACTAAACATCTCAAATAAAAAGACACTAGTTCATTAATATGTATGGTTCATGAGTAAAATCACTTTACGCATAATTCTTAATATAAGAGGGGCGAAAAGTCCCTTTTATTGTTTACGCACCCTCGCAACCAAAATTTATAAGTTACGACATGTCGCAACTAACAATTTAGTAAAAAAAAATTGTCGATATCTTGTAAGGTTAATGAAAAAAGGTGAAAATAAGCCAAAATCAAAATTAAGAATTTGACCTTGACCTTTGACCTTGACCTAATTTTCATTTTTTTGGACCAAGGATCTTAAATCAAAAGACCCTAGGTCTCTATCACTTATAGTTTACCAGTTAGAAATGCATATCACTGATATCATATATAAAAGGGGGGATAACTCTCATATGGAGTCTCCGGATAGCTTCCGTTGAAATGAAACAGAACATCCTAAGGATATAACGAGCAATTTGAAAAAATAAATTTGTCGGTTTCTTATACGGTTGCGAAGTAGTAGTGGCCACAAGAAAAACAGTGTTTGGGGAGATAACTCTTACAAGGTAAAGGTTTTTGTTACGCGGTGTCAGTTTCAGAAGCGTATTAACTGTTCGATATCATTTACCTTATATCTAAGCGATATCTTGTGAAACAAAAAAACAGCGAAGGAAAAAAAGTTGGCGGAAGAAAAAAAAAAAAAAAATAATAATAATAATAATCAGAACAAACCCTATAGGTCTTTCACCTGAAAGGTTGAAAGACCTAATAATCAGAACGAATACAATAGGTCTTTCAACAGAAAGGTTGAAAGACCTAATAATAATAATCAGAACAAAACCTATAGGTCTTTCCACGGAAAAGTGGAAAGACCTAATAATAATAATAATAATAATAATAATAATCAGAACAAACCCTATAGGTCTTTCACCTGAAAGGTTGAAAGACCTAATAATCAGAACAAACCCTATAGGTCTTTCACCTGAAAGGTTGAAAGACCTAATAATAATAATAATCAGAACAAACCCTATAGGTCTTTCATCTGAAAGGTTGAAAGACCTAATAATAATTAAAAACCAATTGTTCAAAGAACAATTGAAGGTCTTTCAACCACTAAGGATCTATTTTGATATGAAAATATTAAGATTCAGTTGAAAATATCAGTTGCTATGGCTTTATGATATGAAAATATGAATTTGGAGCAAAGGTCAAAATCTAGAACGTCCAATTAACCTATGACCTTGACCCCAATTTCAAGGTCATAAACCAAGGATCCCAAATCAAAAGACCCTAGGTCAGTAGTATGTATGGTTCATGAGTAATATCACTTTACGCATAATTCTAAATATAAGAGGGGCAAAAACTCCCGTTTATTGTCTACGCACCCTTCCAATCAAAAATTTTAAGTTACGACATGTCGCAACTAACAATTAAGTAAAAATAATTTGTTGATATCTTATAAGGTTATTGAAAAAGAGTGAAAATAAGCCAAAATCAAAATTTAGATTTTGACCTTGACCTTTGACCTTGACCTAATTTTAATTTTTTTGGACCAAGGATCTTAAATCAAAAGACCCTAGGTCTCTATCACTTATAGTTTACCAGTTAGAAATGCATATCACTGATATCATATATAAAAGGGGGGATAACTCTCATATGGAGTCTCCGGATAGCTTCGGTTGAAAAAAAACAGAACATCCTAAGGATATAACGAGGAATTTGGAAAAATAAATTTGTCGGTTTCTTATACGGTTGCGAAGGAGTAGTGGCCACAAGAAAAATAGTGTTCGGGGAGATAACTCTTACAAGGTAAAGTTTTTTGTTACGCGGTGTCGGTTTCAGAAGCGTATTAACTGTTCGATATCATTTACCTTATATCTAAGCGATATCTTGTGAAACAAAAAAAACAGCGAAGGAAAAAAAAGTTGGTGGAAAAAAAAAAAAAAAATAATAATAATAATTAAAAACCAATTGTTCAAAGAACAATTGAAGGTCTTTCAACCAATAAGGATGTATTTTGATATGAAAATATAAAGATTCAGTTGAAAATGTCAGTTCCTATGGCTTTATGATGTATAAAAATGAATTTCGACAAAAGGTCAAAATCTAGAACGTCCAATTTACCTATGACCTTGACCTCAATTTCAAGGTCATAAACATAGGATCCCAAATCAAAAGACCCCAGATCTGTATTATGTATGGTTCATGAGTAATATCACTTTACGCATAATTCTAAATATAAGAGGGGCAAAAACTCCCATTTATTGTCTACGCACCCTTGCAATCAAAATTTATAAGTTACGTCATGTCGCAACTAACAATTAAGTAAAAATATTTTGTCGAAATCTTATAAAGTAATTGAAAATAAGTAAAAATAAACAAAAATCAAAATTTAGAATTTGACCTTCACCTTTGACCTTGACCTAATTTTCATTTTTTTGGACCAAGGATCTTAAATCTAAAGACCCTAGGTCTCTATCACTAATGGTTTACCAGTTAGAAATGCAAATCACTTATATCATATATAAAAGGGGGGATAACTCTCATATGGAGTCTCCAGATAGCTTCGGTCAAAATAAAACAGATCATCCTGAGGGTATAACGAGCAATTTGGAAAAATAAATTTGTCGCTTTCTTTTACGGTTGCGAAGCCTTAGTGGCCACAAGAAAAACAGTGTTTGGGGAGATAACTCTTACAAGGTAAAGGTTTTTGTTACGCGGTGTCAGTTTCAGAAGCGCATTAACTGTTCGATATCATATACCATATATCTAAGCGACATCTTGTGAAACAAAAAAACAGTGAAGGAAAAAAAAGTTGGCGGAAGAAAAAAAATAAAAATAATTAAAAACCAATTGTTCAAAGAACAATTGAAGGTCTTTCAACTAATAAGGATGTATTTTGATATGAAAATATAAAGAATCAGTTGAAAATGTCAGTTCCTATGGCTTTATGATGTATAAAAATGAATTTCGACCACAGGTCAAAATCTAGAACGTCCAATTTACCTATGACCTTGACCTCAATTTCAAGGTCATAAACATAGGATCCCAAATCAAAAGACCCTAGGTCTGTATTATGTATGGTTCATGAGTAATATCACTTTACGCATAATTCTAAATATAAGAGGGGCAAAAACTCCCATTTATTGTCTATGCACCCTTGTAACCAAAATTTATAAGTAACGACATGTCGCAACTAACAATTTCATAAAAATAATTTGTCGAAATCTGATTAAGTAATTGAAAATAAGTGAAAATAAGCAAAAATCAAAATTTAAAATTTGACCTTGACCTTTGACCTTGACCTAATTTTCATTTTTTTGGACCAAGGATCTAAAATCAAAAGACCCTAGGTCTCTATCACTTATGGTTTACCAGTTAGAAATGCATATCACTTATATCATATATAAAAGGGGGGATAACTCTCATATGGAGTCTCCGGATAGCTTCGGTCAAAATGAAACAGAACATCCTGAGGATATAACGAGCAATTTGGAAAAATAAATTTGTCGGTTTCTTATACGGTTGCGAAGCCTTAGTGGCCACAAGAAAAACAGTGTTCGGGGAGATAACTCTTACAAGGTAAAGGTTTTTGTTACGCAGTGTCAGTTTCAGAAGCGCATTAACTGTTCGATATAATATACCAAATATCTAAGCGACATCTTGTGAAACAAAAAAACAGCGAAGGAAAAAAAAGTTGGCGGAAGAAAAAAAATAAAAATAATAATAATAATAATAATTAAAAACCAATTGTTCAGAGAACAATTGAAGGTCTTTCCACTAGTAAATATCTATTTTGATATGGAAATATGAAAAATCAGTTTAAAATGTTAGTTCCTATGGCTTTATGATGTATTAATATCAATTTAAAGCAAAGGTCAAAATCTAGAACGTCCTATTGACCTATGACCTTGACCTCAATTTCAAGGTCACAAACCAAGGATCTTAAATCAAAAGACTCTAGGTCTTTAATATGTTTGGTTAAAGAGTAATATCACTTTACGGGTAAACCTAAATATAAGATGGGCAAAAACTCCCATTTATTATTTGCGCACCCTTTCAACCAAAATATACAAGTAAGGACATGTCGCAAATAACAATTTATGAAAAATTATTTGTCGATATGTCATACGGTATTTGAAAATCAGTGAAAATAAGCAAAAATCAAAATTTAGAACATGACCTTGACCTTTGACCTTGACCTCATTTTCATTTTTTTGGACCAAGGACCTCAAATCTGAAGACCCTAGGTCTCTATCACTTATGATTTACCAGTTAGAAATGCATATTACTTATATCATTTACATAAGGGGAAATAACTCTCATATGGAGTCTCTGGAAAGCTTCGGTCCAAATGAATTGCCTAATCCTGAAGATGTAATGAGCAATTTGGTAAAATAAATTTGTCGTAATCTTTTACGGTTGCGAAGGAGTAGTGGCCACAAGAAAAACAGTGTTTGGGGAGATAACTCTTACAACGCAAAGTATTTGGTTACGCAGTTGTCAGTTTTAAAAGCGCATACACTTTACGATATCATATTCCAAATATCTAAGCGACATCTTTTGAAACATCAATACTACGAAAGAAAAAAATTAGGCGGAAGAAAAAAAAAAAAAATTAAAAACCAATTGTTCAGAGAACAATTGAAGGTCTTTCCACTAGTAAAGAGCTATTTTGATATTGAAATATGAAAAATCAGTTTAAAACGTTAGTTCCTATGGCTTTATGATGTATTTATATGAATTTAAAGCAAAGGTCAAAATCTAGAACGTCCTTTTAACCTATGACCTTGACCTCAATTTCAAGGTCACAAACCAAGGACCTTAAATCATAAGACCCAAGGTCTTTAATATGTTTGGTTAATGAGTAATACCACTTTACGCGTAATTCTAAATGTAAGATGGACAAAAACTCCCATTTATTGTATGCGCACCCTTTCAACCAAAATATACAAGTAAGGACATGTCGCAACTAACAATTTAGGAAAAAATATTTGTCGATATGTCATACAGTATTTGAAAATAAGTGAAAATAAGCCAAAATCAAATTTTAGAATATGACCTTGACCTTTGACCTTGACCTAATTTTCATTTTTTTGGACCAAGGATCTCAAATCAAGAGACCCTAGGTCTCTATCACTTATGGTTTACCAGTTAGAAACGCATATCACCTATATCAAATACATAAGGGGGAATAACTCTCATATGGAGTCTCTGGATAGCTTCAGTCAAAATTAAAATCCTAATCCTGAAGATGTAACGAGCAATTTGGTAAAATAATTTTGTCGTAATCTTTTACGGTTGCGAAGGAGTAGTGGCCACAAGAAAAACAGTGATTGGGGAGATAACTCTTACAACGTAAAGTATTTTGTTACGCAGTTGTAAATTTTTAAAGCGTATAAACTATACGATATCATATTCCAAATATCTAAGCGACAACTTATTAAACAACAATACTACTCAAGAAAAAAATTAGGCGGAAGAAAAAAAAAAATAATAATAATAATAATAATAATAATAATCAGAACAAAAACAATAAGTCTTTCCACAGAAAAGTGGAAAGACTTAATAATAATAATAATTAAAAACCAATTGTTCAGAGAACAATTGTAGGTCTTTCCACTAGTAAAGATCTATTTTGATATTGAAATATGAAAAATCAGTTTAAAATGTTAGTTCCTATGGCTTTATGATGTATTTATATGAATTCAAAGCAAAGGTCAAAATCTAGAACGTCATATTAACCTATGACCTTGACCTCAATTTCAAGGTCACAAACCAAGGACCTTAAATCAAAAGACCCTAGGTCTTTAATATGTTTGGTTAATGAGTAATATCACTTTACGCGTAATTCTAAATGTAAGATGGGCAAAAACTCCCATTTATTATCTGCGCACCCTTTCAACCAAAATATACAAGTAAGGACATGTCGCAACTAGCAATTTATGAAAAATCATTTGTCGAAATGTCATACGGTATTTGAAAATAAGTGAAAATAAGCCAAAATCAAAATTTAGAATATGACCTTGACCTTTGACCTTGACCTTATTTTCATTTTTTTGGACCAAGAGACTTAATTCCAAAGACCCTAGGTCTCTATTACTTATGATTTACCATTTAGAAATGCATATCACTTAATTTAATGGAAAAGGGGGAATAACTCTCATATGGAGTTTCCGTAAAGCTTCAGTCCAAATGAATATCCTAATCCTGAAGAAGTAACGAGCAATTTGGTAAAATAAATTTGTCGTTATCTTTTACGGTTGCGAAGGAGTAGTGGCCACAAGAAAAACAGTGTTTGGAGAGATAACTCTTACAACGTAAAGTATTTTGTTACGCAGTTGTAAATTTCTAAAGCGTATAAACTATACGACATCATATTCCAAATATCTAAGCGACATCTTTTGAAACATCAATACTAAGCAAGAAAAAAATTGAGGCGGAAGAAAAAAAAAAAAAAAATAATAATAATCAGAACAAATTCAATAGGTCTTTCCACGGAAAGGTGGAAAGACCTAATAATCAGAACAAATTCAATAGGTCTTTCCACGGAAAGGTGGAAAGACCTAATAATCAGAACAAATACAATAGGTCTTTCCACGGAAAAGTGGAAAGACCTAATAATCAGAACGAATACAATAGGTCTTTCAACAGAAAGGTTGAAAGACCTAATAATAATCAGAACAAACCCTATAGGTCTTTCACCTGAAAGGTTGAAAGACCTAATAATAATAATAATAATAATAATTAAAAACCAATTGTTCAGAGAACAATTGAAGGTCTTTCCACCACTTACAATTTATTTGATATGAAAACATTGAATTCAGTTTAAATTTCAGTTCCGATGGCTTTATGATTTTTAAATATGAATTTAAAGCAAATGTCAAAATCTAGACCGTCTAATTTGACTATGACCTTGACCCCAATTTCAAGGTCATAAACCAAGGACCTCAAATCAAAAGACCTTAGGTCTGTCATATGTATAGTTAATGATTTATATCAATTAACGCATTATTCTAAATATAAAAGGGAAGAAAACTCCCATTTACGGTCAACGTACCCTCACAATCAAAAGTCAAGTGTTACGACATGTCGCAACTAACAATTTAGTAAAAATAATTTGTCGTAATCTTATAAGGTTTTTAAAAATAAGTGAAAACAAGCCAAAATCAAAATTAAGAATATGACCTTGACCTTTGACCTTGACCTCATTTTCATTTTTTTGGACCAAGGATCTCAAATCAAAATACTCTAGGTTTCTATCAATTATGGTTTACCATTTAGAAATGCATAATACTTAATTCAAATGGAAAAGGGGGAATAACTCTCATATGGAGTTTCCGTAAATCTTTGGTCCAAATGAATATCCTAATCCTGATGATGTAACGAGCAATTAGGTAAAATAATTTTGTCGTAATCTTTTACGGTTGCGAAGGAGTAGTGGCCACAAGAAAAACAGTGTTTGGGGAGATAACTCTTACAACGTAAAGTATTTTGTTACGCGATTGTAAATTTTTAAAGCGTATAAACTATACAATATCATATTTCAAATATCTAAGCGACATCTTATGAAACAACAAAACTATGCAAGAAAAAAATTTAGGCGGAAGAAGAAAAATAATAATAATCAGAACAAAATCAATAGGTCTTTCCACGGAAAAGTGGAAAGACCTAATTAAAAACCAATTGTTCAAAGAACAATTGAAGGTCTTTCAACCAATAAGGATCTATTTTGATATGAAAATATTAAGATTCAGTTGAAAATGTCAGTTGCTATGGCTTTATGATATGAAAATATGAATTTGGAGCAAAGGTCAAAATCTAGAACGTCCAATTAACCTATGACCTTGACCCCAATTTCAAGGTCATAAACCAAGGATCCCAAATCAAAAGACCCTAGGTCAGTAGTATGTATGGTTCATGAGTAATATCACTTTACGCATAATTCTAAATATAAGAGGGGCAAAAACTCCCGTTTATTGTCTACGCACCCTTCCAATCAAAAATTTTAAGTTACGACATGTCGCAACTAACAATTTAGTAAAAAGAATTTGTCGAAATCTTATAAAGTTAATGAGAATAAGTGAAAATAAGCCAAAATCAAAATTTAGAATTTGACCTTGACCTTTGACCTTGACCTAATTTTCATTTTTTTGGACCAAGGATCTTAAATCAAAAGATCACAGGTCTCTATCACTTATAGTTTACCAGTTAGAAATGCATATCACTGATATCATATATAAAAGGGGGGATAACTCTCATATGGAGTCTCCCGATAGCTTCGGTTGAAATGAAACAGAACATCCTAAGGCTATAACGAGCAATTTGGATAAATAAATTTGTCGGTTTCTTATACGGTCGCGAAGGAGTAGTGGCCACAAGAAAAACAGTGTTCGGGGAGATAACTCTTACAAGGTAAAGTTTTTTGTTACGCGGTGTCAGTTTCAGAAGCGTATTAACTGTTCGATATCATTTACCTTATATCTAAGCGATATCTTGTGAAACAAAAAAACAGCGAAGGAAAAAAAAGTTGGCGGAAGAAAAAAAAAAAAATAATAATAATTAAAAACCAATTGTTCAGAGAACAATTGTAGGTCTTTCCACAAGTAAAGATCTATTATGATATTGAAATATGAAAAATCAGTTTCAAATGTTAGTTCCTATGGCTTTATGATGTATTTATATGAATTTAAAGCAAAGGTCAAAATCTAGAACGTTGTATAAACCTATGACCTTGACCTCAATTTCAAGGTCACAAACCAAGGACCTTAAATCAAAAGACCCTAGGTCTTTAATATGTTTGGTTAATGAGTAATACCACTTTACGCGAAATTCTAAATGTAAGATGGACAAAAACTCCCATTTCTTGTGTGCGAACCCTTTCAACCAAAATATACAAGTAAGGACATGTCGCAACTAACAATTTTGGAAAAAATATTTGTCGATATGTCATACGGTATTTAAAAATAAGTGAAAATAAGCCAAAATCAAATTTTAGAATATGACCTTGACCTTTGACCTTGACCTGATTTTCATTTTTTTGGACTAAGGATCTCAAATCAAGAGACCCTAGGTCTCTATCACTTATGGTTTTCCAGTTAGAAACGCATATCACCTATATCAAATACATAAGGGGGAATAACTCTCATATGGAGTCTCTGGATAGCTTCGGTCAAAATTAAAATCCTAATCCTGAAGATGTAACGAGAAAAAATTTGGTAAAATAATTTGGTCGTAATCTTTTACGGTTGCGAAGGAGTAGTGGCCACAAGAAAAACAGTGTTTGGGGAGATAACTCTTACAACGTTTAGTATTTTGTTACGCCATTGTCAGTATTTAAAGCGTATAAACTATATGATATCATATTCCAAATATCTAAGCGACATCTTTTGAAACATCAATATTACGCAAGAAAAGAATTAGGCGGAAGAAAAAAAAAATAATAATAATAATCAGAACAAAACCTATAGGTCTTTCCACGGAAAAGTGGAAAGACCTAATAATCAGAACAAACCCTATAGGTCTTTCACCTGAAAGGTTGAAAGACCTAATAATCAGAACGAATTCAATAGGTCTTTCAACAGAAAGGTTGAAAGACCTAATAATCAGAACGAATACAATAGGTCTTTCAACAGAAAGGTTGAAAGACCTAATAATCAGAACAAACCCTATAGGTCTTTCACCTGAAAGGTTGAAATACCTAATAATCAGAAGAAATCCAATAGGTCTTTCCACGGAAAGGTGGAAAGACCTAATAATCAGAACAAAACCTATAGGTCTTTCCACGGAAAGGTGGAAAGACCTAATAATCAGAACAAAAGCAATAGGTCTTTCCACGGAAAGGTGGAAAGACCTAATTAGATACTTGATCCTAAATCTATTGATGTTATACCACTGAAAAACGTAACCTCATTAAGCTGATCATTTTCAAATAAATTACTACTGACAAGAACTCAAACCGTGACGTGGTCGAATAATTTAATATGATTTATTTAGGAAAAATCAAGTAACAAGCTTACAAAACAAGAACAGAATATAGATATCAGTGAACTTGTGTACTGACTCTTTTTATAACCGAAATGTGTTCCTATGTTTGCAAAGGACATTATCTCATTTCAAACCTCCTGAAAGGAACTCCTTACCACTATATATTACCAGAAATTACTACTGGGTTTTGGCATGTTGCATTTGACTGTATCTTAAGATTTGATGATGGTAAATTAATAATTCAAAAAACAATTTGTTTTTCTCCTTAATTAAAGAAATGTCCTGCATTAGACACAATGTAGTGAAAACATTATATACTGACTCTTTTTCACAGATAAATCTGTATAGTCCGGCACAGGTAACGTCATTCCATTTCAATTTATATGGAGCATACATATGTAAGCAGTTCTCATTTCTGGCGATATTGTCTGGTAAACCCGGATACCAGTCAGTAAAATTGAACACATGGTCTGTTTGAGCCCACATCCACCTTTCTTCTACGACATCATCTCTACCTCCTAACCAATAGCTTATACCTACATTTGTATATTTTAAACGATAAACTACTAGGGATTATTACATACAGAGACTTACGAAGAAGCAAATTCATTAAAATACGCTAATAAACCAGTTTCTGAAATTACTTAATAAATGTTAGAACTAGTTTTACTCAGTATGATCTACCATAAAACTGAAATATCCCTGAAAGATCTGAAAATGCATGTTTATCTCAAAACTTAAATGAAGCTACAATGCATCACAAGACACATACTGTGACTGTGAGTATCATTAGTTTGTAAGTGAGTGTAGGATTTGTATATGGATGTCGAAATACCAAAGAGAAAGGTCATTAATGTTTAACATGTATGCCATAACTTATGATGGTGCTCCTAATTAAAGGAGGCTCATACGGAGACAAGAAGAAGGTAGTTTTTTTTCTTTCGTTCCGTTAGTTGATATAGTCGAGTAATTGAATTTGTCATGTTACATAAACTTCCCTTTCCCCTGTTTGGCTTTACCTTTGATTTCGATATATATTCGTTAATACTTTAAATGCACGAAAGTTTGATAAACATCAAACATAAGAACAGTTGTTGAAAGCTAACAATCTTACCATAGCAAAGGTATCAAAATAATGTTACTCTGCCAGCTGGGCGGAACTGTTATTAATCTTGTCATTTTTGGGGCTATCCATATGATGCATTTTGTTTCATTTGAACTATCTATCATTGCTCTGGTATTTCCAAACAAGTGACATGGGTGTGCTGTACATTTATGGGAAACATAATTCCCTTTTTTTAGATTTGAGTTTTGGTTCCTTTTGATGATTCACGTCTTATGTAGACGAAACGCGCGTCTGGCGTATTGAATTATAATTATAGATTACCTTAGTCGTATTTGGCACAACTTTTTGGAATTTCGGGTCATTAATGCTCTTCAACTTTGTACTTGTTTGGCTTTATAACTGTTTTGATCTTAGCGTCACTGATGAGTCCTATTTAGACGAAACGCGCGTCTGGCATATTAAATTATAATCCTGGTACTTTTGATAACTATTTGCACCACTGGGTCAATGCCAATGCTGGTGGACGTTTCGTCCCCGAGGGTATCACCAGCCCAGTAGTCAGCACTTCGGTGTTGACATGAATATCAATTATATGATCATTTTAATAAATTTCCTGTTGACAAAACCTCTAAATTTTTCGAAAAAACTAAGGATGTTCTTATCACAGGAATAGATTACCTTAGTCGTATTTGGCACAACGTTTTGGAATTTCTTGTCCGTAATGCTCTTCAACTTTGTACTTGTTTGGCTTTATAACTATTTTCATCTGAGCTGATGAGTCGTATGTAGACGAAACGAGCGTCTGGCATATTAAATTATAATCCTGGTACCTTTGATAACTATTTACCCAACTTGGTCCAGGCCAATGCTGGTGGACGTTTCGTCCCCGAGGGTATCACCAGCCCAGTAGTCAGCACTTCGGTGTTGACATGAATATCAATTAAATGATCATTTTAAGAAATTTCCTGTTGACAAAACCTCTAAATTTTTCGAAAAAACTAAGGATGTTCTCATCCAAGGAATAGATTACCTTAGTCCTATTTGGCACAACTCTTTGGAATTTCGGGTCCTTAATGCTCTTCAGCTTTGTACTTGTTTGGCTTTATAACTATTTTGATCGGAGCGTCACTGATGAGTCTTATGTAGATGAAACGAGTGTCTGGCATATTAGATTATAATCCTGGTACCTTTGATAACTATTTACACCACTGGGTCGATGCCAATGATGGTAGTTGTTTCGTCCCCGAGGGTATCACCAGCCTAGTAGTCAGCACTTCTGTGTTAACGTTGACATGAATATCAATTATATGGTCATTTTGATAAATTCCCTGTTGACAAAACTTTTATTCTTTAAAAAACTAAGGATGTTCTTATCCTAGGAATGGAATACCTTAGCCGTATTTGGCACAACTTTTAGGAATTTCGGGTCGTCAATGCTCTTCAACTTTGAATTTGTTTGGCTATAGAACTATTTTGATCTGAGCGTCACTTATGAGTCTTATGTAGACGAAACGCGCGACTGGCGTATTAAATAATAATACTGGTACCTTTGATAACTACTTTACCGGTTTTATTCTTTAAAATTTGTGTCCATAGTATCATTGGTTTTCATTTGATTTTAGTATGAGCCTTCCTGGCAGATATATTAAGAAAAGCGAGAATGCATACAATTTTCTTTGATACGCATCAATAAGTAATTTGATCAGGTAGTAATGAGTTGGTTGATTTGACTAGACCAGATGAGAGGAAAATATATCTTAAAACAAAACACTAGTTAGTGCCATTTCCTTTTCATCTTTTTTCCTCAATATTAATAAGTATCGAAATAATTGTGATAAATTAAATTTCATCATCACATATCTTGATTTAAAGCATATAAACATATTTTAGATGCCAAAAAAAAAAAAAATAATATGCCTAAATTACGGATTCAATTGCAACCAAACCCCTTTTACATTACAAAGTGATGGACGTCATAGGTCGAGATAAGGTAAAAACAATTAATTGAGGTTATCAACGGCTTATTTACATCACATATCTATCTAAACACTTCATTGTTACAAGATATCCTTTGAAAGGTTGAACAATCAACAATGGAAAATCTGCGATAACATAACGCAATAGCGTCAGCGTTTTGAGCAAGTAGAGAGTAATGGAACATCATATTAGTCGAATGAAAAGAGAACTCTATGCGGTAGTTTTTTTTTTCGGAGAAACATGCTCAATGATAAATATATATAATATTTTGAAAAAGTTATATCGACTTTTAAAATTGTACTTAACTCGTACATGTGAATTACTATTAGATGAAGAGGTTGAATAAATCTTTATTATCTAAACAAAACAGCATGTGAGTTGATGTTTCAAAAAATCATCCAAATATAGTACTTTCACAATTAAAACAGTATGAATGCAATGACTAATTTACAAAGGAGAATTCCACCGCCTCAACTACCCTTGGTTTTGTTTTCATCTAATGGTGAAGATGTATTTATATGGCATGTGCAGAACAGTTTACTAACAACGTAAAATCTAATGAAATGTTCGTATATATCTGAATAAGTAATCAAGGACTACAGCATTGATAAAAAGGATTATCCTTCGAAATTAAAAACTTAGAAATGAAAACACACTATGATATCTTTTTTCCTCTTTCATTGAATATAAATACAATAGAAAAGTAATCACTTAGTTATATTTAATCCATTTATGTAAGGATTTCATTTCCAAAGTGCTTACCTTTTGAATGAAGACTTTTTTATACAATTATCATAAATTTGATATAAACATGATTGTTTTATAACTGAAATAAATTATAAAAATTATTAAAAATATCATATAAGTTTCAGTTATTTAATAGCATGAATATTCATTCAGTTTTTGTTTTAAAGAGTTGTTGAAACGGTGCATTTTTTTCGATTTTCTATACATACCCGGTCCTTTAGTTTTACACATGTTAACTAAAAAGGTCGACTGTTCTTTGGATTGAACTTCAGCAAGACGGGCGTTGTGGGCACGACAACTAAACTAAATATAAAATGATGTATGATTTAGCCGTTTTGGTCACAACTTTTTGGAACTTTTGGTCTTCAGTGTTCTTCAACTTTGTACTTGTTTTGGCTTTCGATTTTTTTTCATCTGAGAATCACTGGTTAGTCTTGTGTGGACGAAACGCACGTCTGTCGTATTGAATTTTAAACCTAAAACCTTTTTTTAGCTACATTGTATTATTCGTGTGTTTCTCTGTCCTTTATTTTTCTCCCATGTATTTGTATTGTAATCCTGTTATGTAATGTTGCCATTTAAATGTTATATTAAACATTGTCATTAAAGAGGGAGGTTTGGCATGCTACAAATCCAGGTTCAACCTACCAATTTTCTTTCTTAAATTATCCTGTTACAATTCAGAAAAATGGCCATTATATAATAATATAGTTCGTTTCTATGTGTTATACATTTTAATGTGTTTCTGTTGTGTCGTAGTTTTCCTCTTATATTTCGTGCGTTTCCCTCAGTTTAAGTTTGTAACCCAGATTTGTTTTTTTCTCAATCGTTTGATGAATTTCGAACAGCGGAATACTACTGTTGCCTTTATTTATCTAACTTTTGTGTATTTTTTAATACAAAATGATATCAAATAATGATTACTATAAAATTATTGATAACATTGATAGATAATTATTATTGATGAAAAGGATATTGGAAGACTACCTACGGAATTATTTTTAAAAGAGATCAAACGACAATAACATATTACGAAATCTACAAGTTCATTCGGCATTAATTTGCCGTTTTAGAATACAATGCATATATTATTCGAAAGCACACGTAACCTTATTTTGATTTGAACGAAACATTCATTTTAATAAATATTCGACTAATGAAATGATAGTTATTTTATTTTGGAGTACTATTTAAGAAATTAATAGAATAAAAAAAAATGTTCCAAAAACTGCACAAAAACCAAACACAACCAAAACATGCAAAAGTGAAACACCAGTACACGAAACAAAAAATAGCAAAAATGATAAATGAGCAACAGAAACCCAACAAAATCGAGTACTGAATCCTGTAAAGATTGTTTACTGAAAATGGGAACCTAAAAACAGTTCTTTCAACAAATGTTACGTAAAAGAAAAAAATCCATAGCAATTTGGAGATACCTGCAGTTGAGGTTTCTATTTCACTCAAAGGTCAGAATGTAGAAAATAGCCAACTGAATAAATATTAGTTCCTTTATGCATATCTTTTGATAAATCATTAAGAACCATTACTGTTCAAAGGAGATAAAAAGTAGCACACAGTAGTAATATTTTTATTTAACAGGGCAAACAAAGTATTCTTATAGTACATATTCACAGTGTAGATACTATTCTGTACGCTATCCGGAAGTCGCGATTTTCGAAGCGAGAACATTTTGGATCACATTTTAAATTTGATGGGTATACTGAATTAAACGGTAAGTTGATCATCTGTACATTGCTTAAATGATTAATTCAGCCGACATCGATATTCTCAAATGGTTTAGAATTAAATTCCGCACATTCAATATTCGTGTCTTTGCCTTAATCAAGAGATTTTCAAGTGCATCACTAAGAAAAATCAGTCGGCGAACCTAAAAACAACCTTTTTGCCCTCTTAGTGTACAAATTAAAGTAGAAACCAGACTTAATTAACTCATTGAAGTATATTTCAAGTGGTGGTAAAAGTTTCAACCAGATCTTTGCAGCCAGAAATAAGAAAATTACACTTGTTTGAATTTCTCACTGTACGATCAGTCTCGCTTATTTATTTTAAAACTGTATGATCAGTCTTTATGTCACTGTATTCTAGTGGTGATTTCAAAGTTATTTACGATACATTAGAAGGTGACATTTTTCTAAATAACACAAATATATTTCAATACATTCACATCCTCAAAACTTATGAAACATGTTTTAGCTTGATAGGGTGTACTCGACTTACTACATATAGTATAAGGATGTTTAAATGTTGCTAAAATAAGAGGAAGGTTTGATGTATACTAGTATATAAGTTTCAGAAATGTCCTCCGTTATACTTAAAATTGTACAAACACACAGATTTAGTTGTTTACACACATTCGAGGCCGTACTGTAGCCTATAATTGATCACAGTTCCTTCACTTTGTTTAAGATGTAGAGCTATATAAAAAAGATGTGGTATGATTGCCAATGAGACAACTATCCACAAAAGACCAAAATGACACAAACATTAGCAACTATAGGTCACCGTACGGCCTTCAACAATGAGCAAAGCCCATACCGCATAGTGAGCTATAAAAGGCCGCGATAAGACAATGTAAAACAATTCAAACGAGAAAACTGTCTTTTTGACACTCAATTGTACACCACTTTGTCAAGCGGGGGGTTATAGTGATAAAGAAGTCCGTCTTTCCGTTCGTCCGTTGGACCGGTACAATATGTTTCGCCGGTTTTGTAAGCGCATCTCCTCATAAACCACTTAATATACATTGGGGGTTCCGGCCATTTTTAAATGGAGAGGGGTCCAATCCAGGAGAAAAGGGGATTCCAAATATATGTTCCCATACAAATGAATTGATGGTTAAAAAAGGGTTTCAAACTGCCGGATCCCCTTTTTTTGAATCCGTCACTGATATAACTATTAATTAAACTTATTCGGACTCCTTATCATAAATGATAATGACTGTATTGTGTACCGTCTATTTCGAATTTTAGTAAAAATCTTTTATGGGGTTTCTTTATATAAGATACGGACTTGAACATTACATTATATGGGGGCACCCATCAGGTTCCCACGGCCCCAGCTTGTCTGGCAAAACAGCCGTTGGACGTCAGAGTAATCTCGGACTACCATCAGGTATATATATCCAACACCTCCTACACCAATCATTAAAGTTTTCTGAAATTGCTCCATTTTTACTCGATTAATGCATTATGGACCTTCTATTTCTGTAAACTTACCCAAATTATATCACATGAATTATCCCCCTACGCAAAGCTGTCTTTATCGTTTTTTTGTTATTTTAAAAGACAAGCTTGATTTATGTTAATCATCAATTGGTCAACGGCGGACGGTGTAAATAATCTTTAAAAATGTAATAGCTTAACAGATAACTGTAACGATACATTATTACAAAGTCCACAGCGAATTATGTATTACTTTTTAGGCATTTGATTTTAAATAAGACTGATGGAACAAAAATACAATTATTTTACCGTCTAAAAAATTCATCCGAAATATATTTGTATTATCTGATGAAAGTAATTACACGTTATAGTTCCCTGGATAGTTCATAATATCACATATACACGTATATATCTTCAAATTGCTGTTGTTTTTTCTTCAAAATCACGACTGGTCATACAGTCAAAAAATCTGAAATCGCTTCTAGAATACAGTCAGTTCTAGACTGATCGTACAGTAATTTATTTTGGGATCCTCAAGGAAAACATATTTTTTTATGGGAAATACGAATATTCTACTTAAATACGAAAAGAATATTGAAACAGTATATATTTAACTGTAAACTTATGCAAATATTTGCAATAAAAGATTATTTGCTTTGTACTACGAGAGCAAAATTGTCCATCGATTTCACTTTTTTCTACCAAGTTGATGTGATGCACACGTATATTTTATATTCTAATGCATGTTTTTGTTACAGTTACTCATATTTATGATGCTATATATACCTTGAAGATGTTCAAAGCACTTTGTAGATATAGGAGTAAACAAATGATGAGAAAAGTTACCGAAGGCAAAACCGTCCTGTTAGCCAGTTGGAAATCATCGCCTCGAAAATCCCGACTTCCGGATAGCGTACAGAATAGTATCTACACTGTGATATTCACTGTTGGAATGTAATCCTTGCTTCAATTGCGCGCAAAGTTAA
Source organism: Mytilus galloprovincialis (assembly GCF_965363235.1). Taxonomy (NCBI): domain Eukaryota; kingdom Metazoa; phylum Mollusca; class Bivalvia; order Mytilida; family Mytilidae; genus Mytilus; species Mytilus galloprovincialis. The sequence continues at coordinate 19,576,772 of NC_134839.1, read as the reverse complement.
ATAAACATTGTCGTACATTATTTTTTTTTACTAACCGCCATTATAGATTTACATCAATAAAAAGACATCTTTTCAATTGTTAATTGTCATTGACAAATGGTTCGAAACCCTTGGTAATTGCATGAGATAAATATCAAGGATCAAACAGTTGAATTAGCATTGCAATTCTCATTTTCACGGAGGTCATTAGGTCCTTAACCTTAAGTCATGGTTCATTAATTAAAAATATTTTGCATGTTTACATTATGATTTAAACATTTCCGTTATACTTTCGAATTACACAAAGGCGAGACATATCTCTGCGTCAACAGTTTATGTAGCATATTAATCTATTGCAATAAAAAATCATAATATCTAATAAAATTTGTAGATTTAGCTAACAAAGTCCTTATATTTGTATAAAGTAACATTTGTTTATAGTGGAAAATTGTTTTAACGTTGAATAAGCTACAATTAAAAATTGCTTGCTGGTCCCTCTCTGTGATTACAATTATATTACGCTGGTTCATTATCCAATCAATCTGTCACCAAGGGAAGATAAATAAATCGATTTTCGTTCATAGTCTTTTTCAACAATGATGAACGGTTCTTTATATTGGTATGTCGACACTTGAGTCTCTTCACTGGCTGCCTGTGCAATACAGGGTGCAATACAAAATATTATTATATGTATTCAAGTCCGTGAAACATGAAGCGCCATTATATCTTAGTGAACCTGAAAATTTATACAGGCCATCAAGATCATTAAGGTCTGAAAACAACTTAACACTCGTAACTCCTATTGTGCGAACCAAAACCTACGGCAATAGAAGATTTGATCAAGCAGCGGCCATCCTTTGGAATGCATTACCAAAAAAAACTTCAAAATGCAAAGTCGGTGCCTGTATTCAAAAAGAACTTAAAAACTCACTTTTCTTCGACAAGCATTTTTAATCCCTTAAATTCGTTTCTGTGATAAATTGTGCCATAGACGTTAGCCTGCTTTTGATTTATCGAACCTTTCTTTTAACTGGAGATATGTTTCATTTATAATATGTACATTGTATGTTTTTTTAGTAGCACACATATTTTTTTTATTTCATTAATTATATTTTTACATGGTAATATTCCTTTTTCATCTTTTGAATACGTTTTCAAATTTTTAACTTATATTTGATAATTTGTAATAGCAATCTTATTTTAGACTTTTTTGGCTATTTATTTTACCAACTTTATTCAGTATAATTTTTTTACTCGTTTTTTTTTATTTTGATTCATTGATATATATATTCCACTTTTTTGAAAAAAAATCCACATTATTAATCCTTTTATCTAGAAAAGTTTTAACACTTAAATATTTATTTTGTGGGTTCATGTTTTATATTTTTATCACTGTCTGTGTGTATATTTCGTTTAACATGTGATGTAAAGCGCTTTGAGTAATATTGTTTTAGATTTAGTGCTATAGAAAAATTGTAATAATAATAATAATAATATGTAATCATTTTAAACGTTTCAAATTTATGAAATTATATTCAAACATCAATGTTTTTGATACACCAATAACAAAAACTGAAATATATTGAATTGATACATTTTGTAATTATTCAAAATTATATCAGAAACCTAAACTTAATTATAAAATAATGAACCTGTTAAGGGGAGAGAATACTCGCATAACTTTTTCGAATTGGCACATAATACAACGAAATGTCACTCTTGCATACAAATGGCACATCAATATAATTAATTATCTGCGAAATCTTCCCCCACCTTCAATGATGATTCTAAATTATAAATATAACCAAAAGTTGTTAATCTATAGATAGTTAAGACTAATGAAAGCTAACCCAATGTAAAAATATTTCTTTGCAATTTTTAAAAACTTCATCAGAAAAATACTCGAGCCACTTGACTTTCATAGCTCAAAATTAACGTTTTTACACAATATTTGAATAAAGTAGTTGAAGATTATTTGCTTCTCAAAGTGTAAGACGCAATAAAAATCGTATGCTTGCACCATCCTACCGAAATACGGATTTAATTAAGTCCTGAACATTTCGACATTTCTTCGTATATTTTGAACAAAACCGGTTTTAACCAAATCACAAGTACGTGTTAAGATCCGACTAAATACCTATTTTCCTATATTGTCAGGTAAAGTTGCTAGTTTATGTAAATTAGAATATGTTTCACCTGTATGATATATTTGATCAATATTTGGATATAGACCAGTGTTTTAAGTTATTTTTAAGTTACCTCAGCGTCCAACCAATTAAAAAGTTCATGGCTGAAAAAATAGCAAGATGAGCCAAAGTGATTCCATCCTATTGGACATTCAGTGCTTCCTTTATCTAAAAGTATATGTTCAAATCAATGTCTAATAACTCTACAGTAAACATAATTACATACATTTCGGGTCCTTTTATAGCTGACTATGCGTTATGGGCTTTGCTCACTGTTGACGATGACCTATAGTTGATAATTTCTGTGACATTTGATATCTTAGTTTGCGGAGAGTTGTGTCATTTTCAGTCATACCGCATCTCCTTTTTTTATACGTGAGAAATAGTTGATAATAAATAACCAGTTATGTTGATTGGTTTATAGGATAGATTTTGAATAAATGTAACTTAAATAAATTTTGGGTTTTTTTAGGTATCAAACTCTAGTCTGGTCTTTGAATTAAGCATTTATATGTTTGTGTTACACCATGTATTTATATATTTAAAGATATACCTTCGCAACTGCTTATGCTCATATAAATCGTTTATTTGTTGTATGCAATATAAAAAATTAAGAAGAACACTTTGTAAATTGTTCTAACTTGTGTCTGAGCACATTTGTGTTAAAAAACAATCTAAAACATTTGTTTATTGGCTCACAATCTATAGATGTGTACAAGCATATACTTAAATATTGAGTTGTATGACTTTGCACATTTCCTTCACTTATTTTTTCATCTTTTGCTCTACAAAGCAAAAATTGAGAAAAGACAGTTTTATAGTTTTATACTCAAAAGTAAAGGTATTGGTCACCTTTATCCAAAAATGCAACGGTAGTGTTTACATATTGTTAAACAATTATACAGTTGCAAGTTTCTCTAATTTGCGATTTTCAAGATACGCACAGTCCCCTTGACTCCGCCATGTTTAAATAAAATTTGCTGTTTCAGAATATAATGAATCCTGTGTATTATTTTAAAAACCGTACACCAAAACGTAGTGATTGGTTCAAAACGTCCTAAACAACGGAAATTCAACCAATAACGTAACATTATTTTCATTTTTGTGTACGAACATTGCTTATCGTTATCCCTTTTCAGTTCTTTAAACCTTTTTTATACACCCTGGGAATCTTTTTCCTATGTGCACATATCTATATATATATTCCACTTTTATTGATATTGATATTTCATGAATTGGTCATAGAGTCTACATTTTGTTATCTAAAGTTCTTTTTTTTCAAAATTAACATCCATCTTAGACGTCAAATTTGTATTAGACTCACTGGTTTTACAACAATTCCTTCACCAAAAGGGTTATATTTAAAAAAAAAAATTGTAATCGAATTAAAATAAAATCATATAAAAATCAATTAATTACTATTATAATAATAAATGGGTCAAGGAGAGAAAACAACCAGACTAAAGAGTAGGAAACTGCCGATGTTCAACAATGGTTCTTCAACACAGCAAGAAAATCCCACATACGAAAGCGGGTTTCGCCTGCCCCCCTGAACCAACAGTGTACTAGTTCAATGAAAATGTATGTCACACCAAACCCAAAAATATATAAAAAAAATGAAAGAATATACAATTTGAACACTAACAAAGGCAACTAACAGACAAAAGTGAACAAACATACCAGGAAAAGTCAGCAAAAGCACCAGATTCAGTACTGAAAACGAGTGCAGAAACGTGATTCCCATAATAATGTAAATTCTTATCTGTACTACCGTAAATTTCAAAATGATTTGAATGCCTTATCAAAATTTTAATCGTTTATTGTTATTGTTATTGACCGTTTAGCCAACCAGTAAACGATAGTCTGAACGTCCAGTGTGTGAAATAGTGTCATATGTAATTACTTGTATACACACATTTGGTATCCAGGTAATCCCACATACAAAGACAATTATTTGAAAAGGATAAAAAGTAAAAACACAAAAATACTGAACTCCGAGGAAAATTCAAAAAGGAAAATCAAAAATCAAAAGGCAAAATCAAAAGTCCAAACACATCAAACGAATGATCATAAGTCCTTCATGGCTTTAATGAACATTACATTGAACAACAAATCGGAAGACTTTGTATTGTTTGTATTTGATACTAAAGCTTATTAAAATTCCGTACAAACAACGGTACATTGCCGGCTCATCTGCATGTTCCACTAAAGAATAGTCCATTAGATTGAGCAAAAATATGTCCGCAGTGAAAGAGAGTCTTCAGAAATACTGTGAAATTGTTTACTCGAGTAGTGGTATTAACCATTTGTGTATTCTTAAACATTCTCATGAACCATATACGTGACCCCACTGTTCTACAATAAATGATTGGGCAGGTTTGTGCTTTGAAATCTTAAAATCTCAGTCTCTCTCTGAAATTAGTTCTATAAAAAATTTAGATTTTTGAACCCTGTATACTACAATTCCCTATGTGAAATTGAAAATCGCCTTAAAGAAATAATCCACAATGCCTTTAAACATAAAAATAGTAGCACACGCTATACATTTCCGTTTTGAATTTCCTTCGGAGTTCAGTATTTTTGAGATTTTACTTTTAAATATGGCATTTTTTAAAGGGATTTAGACCCAATATTTCTCAAATAAAAATCTCAAATCTTCAAAATGTCCATTGATCAACATTGTTATCCCCGTCCTCAATGGAGCAGCATTGTATTGTGTTCCAGATCGTAGTTCGTACGTTCGAATTTTAGTAGGAAATCAGTATTTTTGTGATTTTACTTTTTACAGATACCAGTACAATCCAAAAGGCGAAATGAATGGCATGTATGATTCATCTACTTAGCATATCATTCAGAAACTTAAAATTTTGTATTCATGCCTCACAGTATTTTTTTCGATTTTACTATGATATTATTACGTAAGTATTTCTGTGTTGACCTTGTTATTGGTCCGAGGCTTGCTGTATTGGCCTGAGGCGAACCTTGTTATTGGTCCGAGGCTGGCCTCGGACCAATAACAAGGCCAATACAGAAATACACGTAATAGTATCTTTATTAATTAACTACAGTGTTTCATGTACAATATTTTTTTTAATTTCATTTCACAAGAGATAAATATTTTTACCTTGAAGTGGAACTATCCAAATCTCAGTTTCTTTTTATAACTTGGATGCAATATATAATGATCTGTAGCTGTTTCCAGGTGTCTTCAACAGTTACATGTACAACTTAAATTTAAATGCAACACATAAATAGTAAGTGGAAAGGTACTGACATTGCATGTGTTATGAGTTTATTTAAAACAAATAATATAGGAGTTGAAAATGATATAACCATACATAAGCCAAATGACCAAAGAACGAAGATTTACATAATATTAGAATGCATATGCCTGGTTCGGGTTTGAAAATAAATGATAGTTTACAAAAAAAAGCAAAAGTAAATAATAAATCGAATTGTACATGTAGTACCATCGTGAAATTATGAGGTCGTCAAGAAAAAAAAACTTTGTGATAATCTACTCGTTTCCCAAACCTGAAATAATTCCATCGTCTGCTTTCATAATGATTTTTTAAATGAATGTGGCCGTCTTAAGTCTGTAATATATACTATACTGAACTTTTCAGCATGTTAATGATGACTAAATGAAAACTGCTTCCTCCAAACAATTGTTTACTTTCAGTTTGTGCTTGTCGTGACTTTCGATGGAAAAACTAGAGACGTTCCGAAATCCTGTATTTACGTCAACTAGGCCAATATAGAATAACTCGGCCAATACAGAAAAAAAATCTATATTGGCCGAGTTAATCTGTATTGGCCGAGTTTACACCTTATATTGCAAATGCAGTTTTCATCATATTGAGTCCAATAACAGTGTAGTTAATTAATAATAAACAATACTATGATATTATTACGTAAGTATTTCTGTATTGGCCTTGTTATTGGTCCGAGGCTTGCTGTATTGGCCTGATGCAAAGCCGAAGGCCAATACAGCTGGCCGAGAAATACACGTAATAGTATCTTTATTAATTAACTACAGTGTTACAATATTTTTTTAATTGCATTTCAAAAGAGATAAATATTTTTACCTTGAAGTGGAACTATCCAAATCTCAGTTCGTTTCTTTTTATTAGATGCAAAATTATACATGTATAATGATATATTGCTGTTTCCAGGTGTCTTCAGCATTTTCTCATCTGATGATTTTTTCTACCCTTTCCAGTCACTATAAAGTGTTACAACTTAAATTCAGACGCAACACATAAATAGTAATTGGAAAGGTACTGCCATTGCATGTGTTATGCAGAAACTAAATCGATGTGTACAATCGTGAAATTATGAGGTCGTCAAAAAATGAACTTTGTGATAATCTACTCGTTCCCCAAACCTAAAATAGTTCTATCGTCTGCTTTCAAAATACCTTTTAAATGAATGTGACCGTCTTTTGCCTGAAATGTATGCCCTACTGACATTTTCAGCATGTTTAAAAGATAACTATAAATGACAACTGCGTCTTCAAAACAACTGTTTACTTTCAGTTTGTGTTTATCATGACTTTCGATGTAAAATCTAGAGACATTCCGAAATCCTGCACTTGTGTCAACTCGACCAATATAGAATAACTCGGCCAATACAGAAAAAACTCGGCCAATTCAGAAAAAAATCTATATTGGCCGAGTTTACACATTATATTGCATAGGCAGTTTTCATCATATTAAGTCCAATAACAGTGTAGTTAATTAATAAGAATCATTAGTGCACAATTAAAGCGAAATAGACAATGCATATTGATAATAAAAAACTAAACTCAGGCGAAAGAATAATTAAGTATTCATTTGCTGATCCGATGGAATATGTTTATACGGCATTGAAAACTAGAAAAAAAATGTTATAAAGCATGATTTCATAATACACAATTTAAAGATTCTGATGTTATAGTAAAGTTTACCTATGTTCCAAACTTTTGAATCAATTTTGAAAACTGTAAACCGAATTCTTTTCGCAAGCAATCGATTTTTTCGAATTTTACGATTAGAAAAAACACAGACATAAATATCTTCAGGAATATGTGAAACGTCGATCTTCTCTTATATTAATACATCAATGAAATAGAACACAGCGCAAATTAAATGCCGAGACGTCAAATAGAAACGACTAAATGCAAAATAGCGTATCCGCCAAAATAAATTGGTTTACAGTATACAAATGTAAAAGATTAACACCTGATGGAATCTAACAAACTCCAAACCATCCAAGACCGCTTGCATCGACAACTATTGCAAATGTTATTATGTTTCGACTTATGAATTTGAATGTCTGTCTTGTATCTTTCGCCTATATTTTACAGACCAGACAACTGTTGTGCTCATTCAAGTCTAAGACTGCCAAAACATGTCTTTTGTGTGACACAGACCCATCTTACCATTCAGCCATAAACAATATATACATTGTACATGGGAAAAAAACGGTTTGATAACACAGTTTTTCACCAAGATTTAAATATCAAATGTACTGACTCGAACGTTTAGTTTACTTTGTTAACAGAATAATTAGAAGACAATTGTGAATTTAATGCCGATCGCCCCGAGATATATGCAGTATTTCTTTTGATTAAGAATATAAGTTTGATTAACTATTTGTCCAATAAAATTTAAAAATTGAAACGACTTGTTTTCACATTGATATTTGTTTATCCTATTATTTCAGAACCATCTCCAGAATACCTACAAAAGAAAAGTTAATATATCACTAAAATAGATAATCAAGAATTAAATTCAGAGTTGTTTTTGCCTGTTCCTTTTTTTAAAAAAGTAATTGTATTTGTTGTACTTTCGATATTGCATAATCAGCTCAGGTTCGTTAGATTGTTGTGTAAGTTTTATAGTCCATATCATAAGTAGAATAATAACGACATTTTTCATGTTTTATATTTGCTGTATGTCTTAACTTTTTTTTTAAACAACCAACGGCAACATGGGAAGAACTAGATACTTTATCCTAGATCTAACTTATGTTATACCACTGAACAACGTACTGACTCTCTTTCACAACAGAATGTGTTCATACGTTTGAGTAGGACATCATTTCATTTGAAACCTTCTGGAAGGAACTCCTTACTATTATAAATAAGCAGAGATCACCACCTGCTTTGTTGTGTTACATTTGGCTGTATCGTAAGATTTGGGGATGGTAAATTGACCATTTAAAAAACATTGTTTTCTCTCCTTAATTAAAGCAATGTCATGCTTTAGACAGATTAAGATTAGAAAAATATATACTTACTCTTGTTCACAGATAAATCTGTACAGTCCGGTACATGTGGCGTCGTTCCATTTCAAATTATATGCAGCATACATATGTAAGCAGTTCTCGTTTCTGGCCTTGTTGTCTGGTACATTAGGATACCAGTCAGTAAAATTGAACGGCTGGTCTGTTTGAGCCCACGTCCACATGCCTTCTATGACATCATCTCTACCTCCTAACCAATAGCTTTGACCTACATTTGTATAGTTAAGAATAATTACACATAGCGACTTACAAAGAAGCAAACTGTATAAATTGAACCAATTACTTTCATTGGTATTTTCGTTAATACATAAGTTTCAGAAAATTATATTTTTTATTTGATAGGTAATTCTAGTTTTGCATATAACATTAATGTTATTAGTCAAACACTGGTATATTTCTTAAATATAAGCAAATATTAAGGAATTTGCAAATAAACTAGAATACCCTTTTAAGGTGAGAACATCGATTGAAATTAAACGAGATTGTGATTCATTTACTCTTGTAACGTAAGGGGTTCCGATCAACAATAGAGTAAAATAAAACAAGTCCTCAAGTAGAAAATAGTTACGAACATGCTTGTATCATTTCCAATCCAGTTCTTTTCACAATTCGTTTGATGTGTTTAAGCTTTAGGTTTTGCTATTTAATATAGGAATTTCCGTTTTGAATTTTCCAAGGAGTTGGCTTTTTTTTTTTTTTGGTGTTTGATATTTTTACAGAACGATGATCGTAGCGACACGTACGGTGGAAAAATATTGTATCACTACGGTAAGAAAATATTTACACATAGTTGGTGAACATAATACAAGTGAATTATTTTTCCTTGTGGCAATGATGGTGCTTTTGCAATTGTGAAAAGGAAAGATCAAAATGTATTAAAATAATGCAACAGTTAACGTATTGCGCATGTGCAAAAAAAGTCCGATAAACTTAAGAAATATCGAGGGTCTTCAGAATAAGTCATGATATCCTTTTCACGAAGAAATATCTTTTTGTGATTTTTGATTTAAAAGAATTAGCTTAGATTATAAAATCTGTTATTCGAAAACAAATTTCACAAATAAAATGTAGGTTATCATTTACTTTCCCATATTTCTTCAATATAATTCCCTTACACAGTTCAATGTTTACGACAGCATTGCTGTGCTGTCCATTAAATAGTAATGTTGTGCTCACTCGGAAATATGTTGTGTTGAAGGGGTCAACTGCTTTGAAATAAGTTCTTCATGATTGCTTATAATCTCTTAAGGCAGGGTCGGTCATAATGTATGCACGGCTGAGATGATTCCAAGGGACAAGAACACAATTGTATTGAAATATGAGAATTCTTAACATATGTGAATTGAATACAAATTGTAATAAACAAAACTTTTTGTCAACAATATGCCCATAATATGAATCAGTTGCTTGATAAATAGTTCTAAGAGATGTTTGAATTATGTAATGAAATGGTAATGATACATATTTATTACTTTCTTAGTTTTGATAAATGATAATACATCGTGCATTTGGTATGGTTGTCCTTCGACTTATTCTAAACTATCGGATGCATATGAACTCTATTGGATACTCTTGGTCGTTCACCTCTGGAGTTTTGGGATGATTGACATAAGTAAACCAAAAATAAATACAATAAGCAATATTTTTTTGCTTATTCATATTTAAAATGTTTAACTTATGAAGCCAGTGATTGCCTTTTCAGGCTTTGAACAAAGAATATTTTATGTAATTATCTTTCCTTTTGAAAAAAAACCCAATATGTTTGTTGTTTTCAAATTCGAAAGTCATATCAAAATATTGCATCATTCTCAAATATATGTATATTGAATTTTTAGTTTAAAAGAGTTTTGAATATTTAAATTTTGCATTTTGTATTGGTTCTGTTAACTAGCGACGCCTCTCATTGGGGCTGTGTCAGTTATCATATAATCTCATTTCTTTTTGTCAATATAATCACAAGACATAATCAGTAATCATTATGTAAACAAGATAATCAAATAATAATAAAAAAAGTCCTAGATTATCAAATAGTCAAATGATCAGCAAATATTTGGTCTATAAAGCTACAAACAAATGTAGTAATCTATAAACACTATTTAAACGGCCAAGTAATCACATGATCAAACTCCATGAGGTTAGCTATGAATGCGACTAGCTACAGAATGCGATTTTCTATACATACCTGGTCCTTCAGTTTTACCCATGTTTACTAAAAAGGTCGCCTGTTCTTTTGACTGAACTTCAGCAAGGCGGGCGTTGTGTGCACTACAACTGAACTAAATAGAAAAGGATGTATGATTACCCCGAAGGTTTTGTATGTTATAATCGAAATGTAGCCAAATAGAGCTAATAATAGAATTATTGAAAATTATGATTATATTAAATTTATGGAAAAGATATGTAAGATTGCAAATGAGATTATCCACCAGAAACCATAGGAAAGTATAAAACACGAATCTGTAAATCAACAGGCCAGCCTGGACGCTTGCAATTTCCGGTGTTAAGAAATCCATTTAACCATCTACAACGTTCTGATTTGTACGAAACCTTCATAGCAAAGGTTTTGTAACCAATGGAATATCATACCTTTGATTCTGGGGTTCAGAGAAACGCATTACCTCGAGCAAAGCCATAAATAAACAGAGAACATCATATCGATTGATGTAAGTTTTCATAAAAGTAAAACAAAATAATATTTTAGTTATTTTTTAATTTATCAAAAACGAAATCAATGTTAGTACCGATTAACAAATATATCTTTAAGAATACGTTTATTCAAAGGATCAATGAGTTGAAATTGGTCGTATTTAAATTTTCAGGCTTTATAACCAACATCACCTTAACATTCAGGATGTGATTTCCAATTTTAGTACTAATTATACTGGTACAGCCAAACTTCAAAACAAAATCTTAGTATCCATGAACTGATTTAGTAAACGAGTTAATTAATGTATGGAAATGAAATCACTCACTTAATTTTTTTACCAGGTACACATAAATATATAGATTCAGCTAATTGAAATCATATATACAGCACTATAGGACGAGCATAGAGAACGAGTTTGGAAACATACATACCATAAGAATGGGCAAAAAACATCATCGTCCAAAAAATAATAAGCAAAACAAAAAGTAAAAAGCATGGTTAGTTATGTTATAATTTTGCATTATGAATAAAATATCAGCAATGAATATGTGTTGGTTTTCCACTCATCAATCATTTTTATATCAGGTTTGTATTTCTAGTGGCACGTTTACCTCAGCTTGAAACCAATTAAAACGTTCATGGCTGAACAAATAGCAAGATGATCCCAAATGATGCCATCCTAATGCACATTCAGTGTTTCCATTATCTAAAATATAATTAAGAATTGAAATGAGGAATGTGTCGAAGAGACAAAAGCCCGTCCAAAGTGCAGAAAATCGCAGCAGGCCACCAATGGATCTTCAAGAGGCATCAGGTTGCACCAAAACAAAAATGTTTACTAGATTAGTGAAACTGCACGTCACACTAAATATATATTTTTGAATCCTTGTTTTAAAACTGTTACATTGTACTTGGGTCTTTTACACAACAATAAAAACGATGTACAATCGATTAGATTTATTAGGCTTGAAGTTACGATTAAAATAAATATACATGAAATAAATTTTGAAAATTTAGAAACTGTTCTTGATCTTTGACAAATATTGACCGTTAGTGGTCACTTTTGATGATTAAAGATAAACCTTCGCAAGTACGTAGGGTCATTCTAAGTTGAATTTTGATTGTAATTGTCAGTATTTCGGAACTGGCATGATTTAGTACAGCACTTTCATAAAATGTCCGTTTATCAATTTTTTAAATTATTATAAACGAAGGTTTCAACTTCCTCAGGCAAAGTTGGCATTAGATGAATTTGACTCTTTTGTTGGTTTTTTTTCTATATAGCTCTGCAACTGTTTCGACTTTCACATATTCGAATTTGAGTCTTCCTGATGAAGGTAGATCCAGAAAAGCGCATCGAACGTATGAACCTATTTAAAGTGTTTGCATTTGTTTGGTAACTTTGTTTAAGAGAACACTTTCTTGGTCAATGATTTATATCAATGTATGGAAATACATTTTTTTAGTATGGCTTGTTATCATCTTCAATCAAATTCGGTAATTGCTGAATACTCAATAATGTATTATTTTAATTATTCCAAGAGAATAATATGCATTAACATAAAATGTCCAAACGGTCTATTATGACTATGACTTATTACAGCCACCTTTGAATTAAGATTCATATCAAAATTTTAAATTTTACACGAGATTTGATCTATTCATCGATCTATCGAGAGAAACAAAAACAGCTATGTTAAACAATATTAATATTTTGAACATACATACCAGGCAAAATCAGCAAAATCAGCAGGTGAAATACTTGAAGCCAGTTCACAATCATGATTTTCATTATATACGAAGTACTTATCTGTACCTCGGTTAATTCCAAAGTGATACAAAAGCCTTATCAACATTTTAATCAGTTTAATATATAATATGATAGTCTAAAACTTCACACAGAAATATTTAAATATGGCACCAGTTTCAGTATTGATTTAATCGCGAAAGTTCTCAAATAAAAATCGCAAAAGTTTGAAATTTCAATGATCAACATTGCTATCCCCTTGCTTCATGAGGCAGAGGTTGTATTGTTCAATGTGTTCTGATACGCTTACCTTTTTCAAATAAAGATACTGTTGGTAATACTGTTCAATTTACAAAGAAGTAACAGTATAGTTCATCGTGGTTCTAAACTCTGGAGTTCATTTTGAGTAGACACAGAAAATGGAAGAAGATAAAAATCTGAGAGAATCGATCTCGGGAACTCTAAATCTTACAAGACCAGGGTTGAATTCAATATCGTAGCAGCTACATAGTGCTACAAAGATTTTGACTATTGAACGTGTAGCTATAGACTAGTTGCTACATAGATATTGATAGCAGCTACGTATCCGCTACGTAGCTGCTACGATATTGCACTCAACCCTGATTGGGCGACCGCTATGTCATAGCATATTCTTTTAACAATAGAAGACAGGACCAAAGCGAAAAACCAACATAACAGACAACTATTTTGGCGTCGTTTAAATCTATGACTGCCAAAGTATGACTCGAATTTGTTTGACACATACCCGTCTTACCGATTAACTCCTTCGTAATGGTGACCGTACAACAGTGTTGAGTTTAATATCGTAGCAGCTACGTAGTGGCTACGTAGCTTATATCAATATCTATGTAAGAACTAGTCTATAGCTACACGTTCAATAGTCAAAATCTACGTAGCACTACGTCGCTGCTACGATATTGAACTCAACCCTGGTGACGTGTCGATTTCAGTCTTTCTCACAACCTTGCAGATAGGTGTCATTGCGTGAACAGCACAAATCTATTTTGCGCGTTTTCTTTAGAAATATTAATTTTTTTTGGCATGAGTAATAGTCATCAGTAATCTCTGATGAGATTGATTTTTGGGGGAATTCATCTTTTAAAATCATCTTCAAATCTTTTAATTAAAAATTATTTATTTATCAACAAGTCTATTTCCCCGACAAATGAGACTGTGAAAATCTCCCAATGCCATCCCCCTTTAGTTGCTTCCCTGGAAAACTTAGGTGGATGTACCTGGTGTTAATTAATAAGATATGTTTTACATTTATAAAATAAAACAAACACACAAACAAAAAGTCTATAAGGAGTCCAATTTAAATAAGCTTGGTTGCTTTCATGGGTTGTCCTTTGGTTAAGGCATTAGCTCATTTCTATATTTTAAGGTTGTATTATATATTAGTATACACTGCCTTTACCTGAATACATATTATTATATTATTATTTAAAAAAATGTGGTAGCATTAAGACAAGAACAAAATAAAATATTTAAAAATTTTCTTCAAAAGTACCATCATTTCTTTTGCACACGGATAATGATAACAGGAGATTAATTTGTTTAGGGGTAAATTCAGTAAAAAATCTCCCATTGACTTTAATGCTAATCTATGTGTGGAAATAAATTTATACCTGATTTACCTTTAGAAATTAAAAACTTTCATATATCATTCATGAAAGTACAAATGTAGCCCTATCTTTTGCAACAATAAAAACATAGGGTCATGCGGCATTTTTGGGCATTCACATGGCCTTGTTTACAAACAATGTAGATTCGCACTGAATTCCTATACTGACCCCCATTTCTTTTCAACCCTGTAGGGGAAAAAAATAGTACATTCAGCATTTATTTTTAAATTTTTTTCAACTCTAGTTTTGATCCATCTACCAAAAAATATTTATTACAAACATTATCTACCAATCAGAAGAGCACAGGACTTCACTTTTATACTGAAAGCTCTCCCCCAAATGGGTGGTTCCTGATGACGTATATTTATTTACTGAATTTACCCCTATAAAGTAGATTGCTATGGAACGCCGGAACTGTCTTATAGTGTAAATATGTAATGTGTTTTGTCGCTTTGCCTTTACGTCCTGTCATTTCTTCTTTATGTTATGTGCAGGTGCCTTTATTTCCTGCACATCTGTGTTTTGTCAAATTTATTATTTGTTTGATCAAACAATTGTATGATATATTATTGCTAAACTTTGTTGTGTGCAACAGGGATGGGCACGATTACTGACAAATGTAATCGATTAATAATCGATTACATGAAGGATTTTTGTGCAATCGATTAATAATCGATTACTCAAATTTTAGTATGTAATCGATTACAATCGATTACTTTATCAAAAGTAATTACATTACTTTTCGATTACTGTCAATTACATACTTCAACATTTCAACAAAAAATAACATGAGTAAAACACAATTATATTGCTCAACATTTGTATATATAGTGGAAATTAAGATCTTTACCTAATGCATCATTCAAAGCATTGTTTCTAAATTATAAGTTAATAGCTGCTTTTTAGATCAAATCTCTTGATGAAAAGTAGAAATATTTAAAAAATCTCATAATTTTGACTTTCAATATATATGAAAGATGTCATCGCATTGCAATAATCACTTATTCATAACTAATTGTTTTTTCAAAAAATTAGCTTTCTTACTGACACGTTAGCTTTTTTGTTTTTACTCTTTAAAAAAAATATTTTAGAATAGTTAATTGCAATGTTTAAGGAAATATAAAAAAAAGTAGAATAATTAATTAGTTCAGCTAATTTTTAAGATCAAAATTTATTTTTATAATGACATTTTTTCTATTCTTTATTTACCTTAAACAATACAGTTTATCGGTATAATATGCATAAATATACAGTTTACAAGTTGTATAGCATTAACATACACATAAATAACAAACGTCAGAAATATCAGTTACATATTATACAGTTTATACACTGCATGTTTAAAAACTTTTGTTTGGATAACCACCCTAATTACAGATTATTTAACTGCCACTGGAGTACAATTTATAACCTGGGGCTAAATATTGTAAATTTCCTTCTTTATTAGACATAAGGTAATTGAAATAAAAACAAAGTATGTTTGTTATTGATTAGAAGACTTTGATCATCTCATTAGTAAAGGCAAGAATGTTGTTAACTTCTCCAATCAAATTATATACAAAATATATTTATAGTGTCAAAGGGATACATGTATCTATTTCTAAAAAGAATTGCTATGCATTGCCATTGGTTCATTGTTAAAAGGATTTTGTGTTCTTTTTTAATTTAATTTATATACATGTATATATATCATAACATTTTTAAGAAATCAACTGTTTATGTATTCTAAGCTTTAATTTCAACTCTGATTGAAAATGATGTTTTCAGGAAATTTAATACAAATAAGCTTACTACTTTTAAAAAATGTAGTACAGAACTTAACGAAAGACAGACACATTTCTTATTTAAGATCTATTTTATTTTTTCAAATCTATTTTCTTATTTAAATATTAAAGCTCTTGAATTATTGACAAGCACATACATCCATTTGTTTCAAAAGCTAGATATAAAGTAAATTTAGGTAGGGGAGGGATCTGGTTACTCATAATGCAGCTAGAGACAATAGATAGAAATAAGGCAGTTGCTTAAATCTCAAGTATTGTTAATGCATAATATTTTATCTGTACTACAAAGTGATAACATACATATTTTCCTCTGAAATAGGTTATTTTTCATCAAACTATTTTACTAAAGTAATCGAAATGTAATCGAAAAGTAATCGATGATTACATCCAAATTTTTGCTGTAATCGATTAAATTACGATTACATGTAATCGAAAATGTCTTCGATTACAGATTACTGTCGATTACTTGAAAAAATGTAATCAATTACAATCGATTACGATTACAGATTACGATTACCCCATCCCTGGTGTGCAATAGGAATTACGTTATGCTGTAACTACTATATATTTTGTGAATACCTCCAAACGTTATAATCGTACACCTTTACATTCTTTCATATTTTCTCTATAAAACTGTGTTATGTCTATTCTTCCTTGACGTCAGTCAGTTAATAATAATATGCGTCCTGCCTCAAATGTGATTGTTATGCTGAATGTTCTAAACGTTTTGTTTTGATACATCTTTGTTCTATAAAAACTCATGATATTGTAGTCTAACGGCTTTATTTTGTGTTTATACATATATATCTCCAGTAAAAAACATAATACATCATGGTATAGTTCATATAGGTTTTGCAGAACAATTGATACTCTCTGTTAGCATTTATTTCGTCATGTGCACATGCCTTTTACATTATGTTCAAACACCTTATACATGATGTGCAAACATTTGTTACGTTATGTGCAAACAGTTTATACGTTTTGTGCATACATCGTTTACGTTATGTGCAAACACCTATTACGTCATATGCAAATGCCTATTCCATTTTGTGCAAATACCTATTACATTATGTGCAAACACCTATTACGTCATGTGCAAACACATATTACGTTATGCGCAAACACATATTAGTCATGTGCAAATGCCTATTACATTTTGTGCAAACACCAATAACGTTAAGCGCAAATACCTATTACGTTATGTAAACCACCTATTTCATTAGGTGCATACACCTATTACATTATGTGCAAAAACCTATTACATTATGTGCAAACACCTATTACCTTATGTGCAAATGCCTTTTACATTATGTCCAAACATCTATTACGCTATGTGCCAACACCTATTACGTTATGTGCAAACACCTATTACGTTCTGGTTAACGCTTTTTTGACACAGATCAAAACAAAACGCATCAATGATATACACTTTGAAAATTAAGAAAATTACAAGTTTGAGCCTTCTTAAAAGCTGTTGACTGCTTCGCTATAAATATGTGTGCATCGGGTTGTTGATTTAGTATTGGAAATGTGGTATGTTTAGATATTGATTGATATAAAACTGCTTTATAAATATGTTGTTGTACTTTAAGAATGTGTGTTATACACCGATGCAATTTTGTTCACTTCTCTTGTTGAAAATTATAACATTTACAAATATACAAACATGACTCTAGTTTCCAAGAAATGCAATCGAAAGGAACAATACTATATAAAAAAGAAGATGTGGTATGAATGCAAATGTGACAGCTCTTCACATGAGACCACATGACGCAGAAATTCAAAACGATAGGTCACCGTACGGTCTTCACCAATGAGCAAAGCCCGTACCGCACAGTTCTCTATTAAAAGACCCCGAAATGACAATTTAAACCAAAAACTAGCGGCCTAACTTATGTACCAAAAAATGAACTAAATACAAATAAGTAACACAACAACAAACGACAACCACTGAATTACGGGCTCCAGACAGTAACATACAGAATGTGGCGGGGTTAGTGGGAGCCGAACCCTGCCCTGACCATGGGACAGTACACCATAAAAACAAAGTATGGAAACTAGTTGAAAAAGGCTTAACTCATTAGATGGATACACATAGAAATGCATCTAATACCGCAGTCCCATTAGGCCACGATCGCACTACGATCTGTGAAAAAAATGATAATTTTGATGATCGTAGTACGATCGTGTAGATCGCAGTAAGGTCGTATCACGGTCGTGGTGAGGTCTTCAAGATCGTGATGAGCGTGGCCATCTTTGAACATGTTCAAAACAATCGTGGTGCGGTCGTGGCGAATCAGGTCGTAGTAGAAGCGTAGTGGGAGCGCACTGGGGTCGTAGTAAGATCGCAGTACCATCGTAGCGAGAGCGTAGCGAAAGCGTGATTCTTTTCGGAGAGACTGCACTTCGATCTCACAGCGATGGTATTACGACCTCACTACGACCATCACGTTCTCACCGCGACCCAACTACGCTTCCACTACGACAATACCACGTTTACACCACGTTGTTCAAGACCATAGTACGATTCTAGCACGCCCTTGTCGTCCTCATCACGCTCTTCTTACGACCTGAATACGTTCATACTACGACCATCATTCTCGTTGTCATTTTCACATAAAATATATTATATATCTCCAGGTTTTGTTTGTCTGTATGTAGTTCTTGTCCATTTTCTCTAACGGCTCAACCATGCTTCTCGTTTATACAGATTAGACCGTTGGTTTTCCCGTTTGAATGGTTTTACACTAGTAATTTTTGGGGCCTACTATAGCTTACTGTTCGGTGTGAGCCAAGGTCCTATGTTGAAGGCCGTACCTTGGCCTGTAATGGTTTACTTTTATAAATTGTTACTTGGATGGAGAGTTGTCTCATTGGCACTCATACCACATCTTCCTATACCTATTGACACATCTGTGTCATCTCTGCTATCGTTCACTAAAATATCGTCATTTGAGCTTTATGGACTAGCAAAAGGTTGTAATTTAGGTTGGATTGGTCGGTCCGAAATCTCTGCTTGATCAGGATTTGTTACTATCAGAGCTCCCCCTGCCTCTACATCAACCCCTACCACCACGCCCACGTGTTTTAGAAGATTTTGGTGGCATGACTGTAGTGTTTCCGAGAAATCTATCATGTATTAATCAGAAATAATAGGAAGGAGTTGTATTGCTATGGAACACGATACTGACGTTATTACTGATAATGTAATAAGATCGCGGTATGAACGTAGTATAATCGTGGTAAGAACGTGCTATAATCGCAGTAAAATCGTGTTGCAATCGGATAACTCGTGGTATATATTGTCGTAGTGAGAACGTGATGAGCGTAGAAAGATCTTGATAAGCGTAGTGAGGTCGCAGATTAAGCGCGATGAGAACGTGATATAATCGTAGCGGGATCCTTGTAGAAGCGTAATGAGGACGTAGTAGCATTGTGAAAGCAACAAAAAATTTACATTTTCATGCCGCTCATACCGCGACCTCACCACGATCTGAATTTATTTTAGATCGCGGTGAGCGTAGTGCGTTCGTGGTCTAGTGAGACTGGGGCTGTATTAACAGCCATTAGTTCAAAGTTCCCACTGTTTTCCCGACTGCAACCTCGAACTAGAAATATAACGGGTGTCAGGATGATTTGTTATGACCCTCCCAGTAGGCTATTCTAGCAAGAAACGTGTACCAGTTTAAAGATACCAATGCAATGACGTCTCCCACAATTTATGTAGCAGCTTAGGAATCTAGCATTTTTTTCAGATGTTAGTGTCGTTAATTTCCCATAAAAGAGGGGCGAAAGATAGCAGATGGACAGTCAAACTCTTAGATCGAAAATAAACTGACATCGCCATGGCTTAAAAATAAAAAGACAAAACAGACAAATATTAGTACATAAGCCAAAACTAAAGACTAAGCAACACGAACCCCACTAAAACTGGGGTGATCCCAGGTGCTTCTGAAGGGAAAGCAGATCCTGCTCCACATGTGGCACATTTCTGAATAACCTTCCTAAGACTTACTAACTTTAGCTCGGATTTGTTTTTCTCTATAGATTTATGAATTTCGAACAGCGGTATACAAGTGTTGCCTTTATTTACTACTCCCTCCGTCCCTGACAAGGCGTGTTGATACGAGTGGGTGTCCTGAGGGGGAGGAGTTGTCAGGTAGCCCGCATCTCTTATCTGAAACTATTTAAAAACTAACAGGGATTATGTACGATAAGCTACGCCCTCCCCCCTCCCCCTATCCCTGTTTTCTCTCTTGTTATTTGCAAAAAATGTTTGTTTCAATTGTGCGTGATCTGAGCTTTTCGCCCAATAAACTGAGTAATTTAAGTAAAAAATCAGTGATTCCTGTCTTTCGCATATACGTAACTAGTTACAATTCATACATGCAGTTGTTTTTATGAATAATTCTAAGATGGTTTACATATCTGCAAATGCTTAAATGTCACTTAAATTGTCATTACAGAGTTTTTGGTTGCCTTATATTTGAAATGTGTGAACATTTAGTCGATTTTACTTTGATATGTTTATGCATGTACGGGGTTACATATAAAATTAATCCAGAGTTTCTAAGAAAGTAATCAATTCTATATCCATATCACCATGCCCCGATAAAACTACCATGTGCCATGCGTTTCAACTTAATGTGACCAAAACGTAATTCGGGGTAAAGTAAATTACTTAACTAATTTAAAAGACTACTAGTATTGCTGTAGATAATAATAATTTTGCGCTTTCATATTTCTATGTTCTGTGTACAATTAAATTGGGTGGGGTGTCTTAATTCTATAACTTGAAAGATCTCATCGTAAATAACTTGTATTATAAGTTTCAAGTTGATGTGACAAGTCTTCATGGGTAAATTACCTTGATCACAGATTGTAACCTGATATAAAGCAGACTAACTAACGGGAGGACGGATGCATGCATGTCCCTTAAATATGTACCCGGGCCCCCAAAAAAAAAAATAATAGTTGAGAATTAAAATGTCAATTGTTCTTGAACAATTGAGAGGTCTTTCCTTTTGTAATGTAAGATACATGTTCCAATAGACGTAGAATGTATTGAAAAGCTTTAAAACACACTGAAAATCCTTTAAATAAGGTCAAAAACACATAATTCGCTATATGGGACATGACCTTGACCTTTGACCTTTTGACCTTTGTCAAGGTCATTAGTCCCCAATGTCATTGCTGAAGACCCCATGGGTCTAGGACCTTTGGTTATATAGTAAAAGCTGATTTTCTCTTTTCAGAAACCTAAAACAGGGGTTATGCCCCTTACAGAAAGGTCAAATCTCTTCGGTCAAATGTAACAAAGTTGCGCATCAATGACCCAAACATTTTCCACTATACAACACTTCTGAAAGTATTGAGGTTGCTGAGATTATCCGCTAACAAGGTGTTAGGTCAAAGGTCAAGGTCAACATACACATTTGACCTTGAGATATTTTTCAAAGTCACATGAATTGGTGATGAATGGTGAAGATCCTAGGTGTCTACGACTTACGGTTTCTGAGTTTTGGTGGCCAAACGACACCGGTTAATTTTAAAAGGGGCATAACCCTACTAATGAGTCGTTGAATCTTTTCGATCCAAATGTAATGAAGAACCAAGGTCGGGTCCTGAACAAATTTCACCCTTCGTTTTTTTTCTACCTATTACGGTTACGGTGTTGGAACGATAACAAGGTTTTGGGGTTTCGGAGGGATTACTCCGAATCGACAAAATTTTTCGACTCACAGGGTGAGTTCCGGATAGGTATTCATGACACCGATACAAAGTGTGAACATGAAAGCGACACGTCTTACGGTTAACGCGGATAAATTTGTCAAAGTTTGGCGGAAGAATAATAATAATAAACAGAAGAAATACAGTAAGGTCTTTCCCTTTTGAAAAAGGAAAGACCTTAATTACAAGAATATAAATTCTTGCTGTATTAACTTGGCTGCTGACTTTTAAACTTTGCATACACGTACATTTATTTAATCCTCTTTGAAACAATTTAAAATTGTAATATAAATCGTCAACTTATGCAGTCAAAAGTAGTACCATCCATGTTATTTTCAACATTGAGTAAATTGATGCAAAATGTACAGCGGGATGGTTAAATTGATCTACGCATTGATATTTTTTTAACTGGGACCGAGAATCCCATGTGATCTATGTCAAACTATAAATATATATAAACAATAAATATCATTAAAAAATAACATATTATATTTAGGCAATCCTGCAAATGATAGATCGAATTTATTTCTCTTACAAAAATTAGTAATATTATCCTTTTTATGATTAACAAGTGCCTTATTTATCATATAGCCACTTCTTCATTTTAATTAGAAGAAATATTCTGATACAGAAAAAAGTGAAAGGAAATAAAATAGTCACAAGACAATATTTAAAATTTCTATTTTCATAACAAAAATTTCCATCATATTCACTGATATTGTATTGTCAATATTCTGCAGGTAAAAGCTCATCAGCCTGTATCCGCGTATGAAAGAACGCATTTTTGATATTGAATGAATCATGCTTGAAAGCTTTACCTCGTGGGAACTTGAAAGTCGGGCTTTCCATTGGTATGGAGATTAATATATAATCTTATATTTTTATTTTTATTTTTCAATAGATTTACAACATTTGCATACCCTTTTTGAAATTTGCAAAATTTTACCTTATCCTAACAGCATTTCTATTTTAGACGTCTTATATATCTGAAACATTTATCATTTTATTTAATAAATCCAATTCGTTTATCTCTAAAATTATCTAAAAATAAGTATCCCAAATAATTTCCTTGACAGGGGAGGTAATCTCAGATCAAATTTTGTTTCCACGTGAGATCGATCTAAATTTTAAGTTACATTTACCGAAAGGGGGGGGCAAGGGGGTTCCAATAACAGCAAAACAGTGAATTGGTTTGGCTTAAAACAGATAACAAGGAATTGAAAAGGTATAAAAACAGATAACAGTGAATGAAATTTTAAAATCAGTACGGTCCAGGACCAATCCAGTAGATCTTATAATATAACTGGTTGGTGGACCTAGCTAGGCCTTAACAGACACATGAATCAGACATGTACATTGTATATACATTTTAATTATGATCCTCATCAGGAATCCTCCTTTTTTTAAATGATAATTGATTTGAATTCTATATGTCCGCATGGGGATAAGGAACATTGATGTGTAACGGGTTATTTCTTCCTCTGTGATATTTTATCCTGAGGATAATTTGTCACGGTAATTTTTTTCCAGGCATGGTATTTCACAGGTTGATTTTTTCCAGAGGAGTGAAAATCTATCTGTGTTATGCGGATAGTATGTACCGGTATATATTTGCCGTACTATATTTCACACTATATTTCACAGAACCGTGTGAAATAGAGTCCCATTAACTACTATGTAAGTTACTCAAAATCAATATATACCTGACTATAATTATAAAATATTTCACAAAGGTAGACTAAATTTGCATAATTTATCAAAGGGAGGTAATTATGAGCAATTTATATTTTAAAGACATTAATATAATATATTTCTGAATCTATTTTATAGCGAAATTTTTATTTGAATCTTATTTTTTATCTATTCATTTATATAAAAAGATCACTTACAACTTGATTTAATAAGACAGATAACATTTCACAGGTAAAAACTATCCAGCTGTTAAACATGCTATTGTTTAAGAATTGAATGCTTCTTTTTGTAAATTTATTGGGGTGTAAAAGCGTTGACCGAAGTACATTTTGTATGAAGCGCGGAAGCGCTTCATTCTAAAAATGTACGAACGCCGTGGTCAACGCTTTTACAACCCTATAAAGTTACAAAAAGAAGTATTCAATACTTATAATTACATTTTTTTTAGCTATGATCATGAAAACACGAATTTTATATATTTTATTATTTAATTCACCTGTGCACTTTATTGTTGGAGCATGTGTTTTCATGAGTGAAAAGTTGTATTGAGCAATGCAACTGCTTACGGAATAACACGTGATATGCAGTTAGCCAATCAGAATAAAATATTATAATGAAACATACATCTAATGTAATTATTCCAATATATTGTTATGCTATGATTTAACTGATTTCCATATAATCAACAACTACATCTCTGTCCCCAGACAAAACTGTTTATATAGTTAAAAATATCATCATAATCAAATTCTTCTATTACTGTTAACAGTAGCAATATGCAACTATATGTCTACCTTACTTTTAAATTTATATTTGTACTGAGATCTGAAAACAACTCACTTTTACATGAATTTCACTAACCTTATTTAGTCATGATATTTTTTCACAATTACGATCTTTGAAATTACTTCTGATTTTCTTCCCCATGTTTCATGATAATTTTCTTTTTAAAAGGATGATATTGACTTGAATATTTCAGGAAATTTTTTCAAGGATAATTTGTGAAATTATTTCCCATTATAATATATATTTTTTTTAACAATTTCGCTTTATTTCAAATACACTATTATTATTTCATTGTATTTTTAAAGGATAATTTTTTTCTAATAACTATTCAATAAGTTAACTGACGTTCTTTCACTAAACAATTCAAAATTTGGTGACTATGTGGAACGCATCTATCCCATCGAATTGGAGATAAAGGATACTACAGATACAGTTAAGTCAGCTTCATATCTTGACTTACATCTAGAAATTGACAATGAGGGTCGGTTGAAGACAAAACTTTACGACAAAAGAGATGATTTCAGCTTTCCAATTGTGAACTTTCCATTTCTAAGTAGCAACATTCCAGCAGCACCTGCATACGGGGTATATATCTCTCAATTGATACGATATTCCCGTGCTTGCATTTCCTATCATGATTTTCTTGATAGAGGGTTACTGCTCACAAGGAAGCTATTAAATCAAGAGTTCCAAATGGTGAAGTTGAAATCATCCCTTCGTAAATTTTACGGACGCCATCACGAGTTGGTTGACCGTTATGGAATAACCATTTCACAAATGATATCGGATATGTTCCTCACGTCGTAACTACAATCCCCTTCCCTTTCATGAATTTGACCTACCGAATTAGACTATTTACCGGATTTGTAATCACATAAGCAACACGACGGGTGCCGCATGTGGAGCAGGATCTGCTTACCCTTCCGGAGCACCTGAGATCACCCCTAGTTTTTGGTGGGGTTCGTGTTGTTTATTCTTTAGTTTTCTATGTTGTGTCATGTGTACTATTGTTTTTCTGTTTGTCTTTTTCATTTTTAGCCATGGCGTTGTCAGTTTGTTTTAGATTTATGAGTTTGACTGTCCCTTTGGTATCTTTCGTCCCTCTTTTAACTACCCAGACAGAATTTCACGGCAAAGGATAAAATATCACAGGGAAATAGTTTCCTCCGGATAAAAAAATAACAACAACTGCTGTGACATTTTTTCCTCCGGATCAAATTTCACCCGGATATAATTTTGTTTTACAGATGCACACTATTGAATTTTGATCACATATATAATAAACCTTAGTTATAATTGATACAAAAATACCCAGATGAAGATAGAAAATGGAATTGATACATGCATGCCAGCAGGCGCGGATCCAAGGTGGATGGGGCGGTTCTGCGGTTGGAACCCCCCTTTTTTTTGGACGATCAATGCATTTGAATCGGGACAAGTAGTTGGACCCCCCCTTTTTTTTGTCGTGGGTTAAACCACCCCCTTTTTAAAATGGCTTGATCCGCTCCTGGCCAGTTACATGTACAAATAATTCTGATAATATAATAGAAAGCAAAAGATAATGTAATTCTTAAGCCATTATTCACTCACATGGCTCAAACTAATGATACACAACTATTTTTGCATTTTGTAAATAAGTATTTTCAAGAGATGTGGTATCATCGGATTGCAAAAGAGACAAATCTCAAAAAGAGACAAAATAACAAAGAAATTAATAACTATAGCTCATTATATGGCCTTCAACACATACTGCATAGTCAGCTATAAAAAAAGCACTGAAATGACAGATGAAAAACAAGAATCAAACGAGAAAACTAACGACCTAATTTAGCTACAAAACAATACTGAATAACAGCCACAAACGACAACCAGTGAGTACAAGGCTCCGGACTAGGGACAGGCACATACAGAATGTGGCGGGGTTAAACATGTTAGTAGGCGTCCAACCCTCACCTAACCTGAGACCGTGGTGTAATATATGAGTAGTTGTTAGATCTCATATGTAGTATAACGTAATCAGAGATCAATATTTTATTTAGATCCCAGTCACAATCTTAAATTATCTTTAATTTCTACTGAAGTTTGGCTGTCAAAAATTGCTAACATTCCAATTGTCAATACCAGTTAACAGGAAATACATTATCACAATAACAGATTACAAAAAAAATAATAGTCCTATAACAGCTAACAAGGAATAAGACAATAACAGCTAACAGCAAATACATTTTCAGAGTAACAGATAACAAAGAATTAAATTACCCCATAACAGCATAACAGTTAAACCCCTCTTTACCGTATTTACATGGATAAAAAAGGTTATAATTTGACAGGGTCTACATTCATATATTTTGTTAAATGTAGAGTATGCTGGTTGTTCGTTGCCAACACTGACAGTGTCAGTGACACTTAAAAATTGTTGCAAAATCACATGTTCCTTTACTTTCCCAGACTGCAAAAATAACATAAAGAACAAACATGCTTTTTTCTCCAGTTTTGTAACTCAATCAATAGCACCTGAGCTAAAAATGAAATACTCATGCAGATTCGGAAATGCAACTTTGTTCCGGTCCTTGGTTCACATGTTATCGACTTATCCGTAGAACGAGGATTTTGTTATGAAGCATGGTTGAATTTTTAACATGAGCAGACGCGAGTACTAGAACCACGAATATATTGAAAAAAGTAAATTATTTGCTTTCAACAAACAACACATTAAAATATCGTGTTACTCGCGTCCGCTCATAGTTAAAAATTGCTCAAACTGATGCAAATAGTTATCAAAAGTACCAGGATTATAATGTAATACGCCAGACGCGCGTTTTGTCTACATAAGATTCATCAGTGACGCTCAGATCAAAAAAGTTATAAAAGCCAAACAAGTACAAAGTTGAAGAGCATTGATGACTTACAATTCCAAAAGTTTTGCCAAATACGGCTAAGGTAATTTATTTCTGGGATAAGAAAATCCTTTAGTTCAAAATTTTGTAAACAGGAAATTTATAAAAATGACAATATAATTGAAATTCATGTCAACACCGAAGTGCTGACTACTTGGCTGGTGATACCCTCGGGGATGCCGGCAACGTCAACCGGTAGTGGTATCGAACACTTCTGATTTTCATAAAATCTACGTTTTTCAAGAAAAAGAGAGAGATATTCTATAATTTTCACACACTTAGAAAGAAAAGAAATATTGATTTTTTTAAGATGCACGAGACACTACACTTTTTAGAAACAATCATTTGTCTTGGTTTCCATTCTTTCTAAATTCAACGAAAATAGGCGGCCAGTTGCAATAGCTTATGGTACCTATAATCCAAGTTAGTTTATAAAAAGGTTAAGATAAGAGGGTCGGGCTACCTGACCCCCCCTTTTTTTTACCTTCCTCATCATACCTACCCGTCGCAACACGCCTTGTCAGGGACGGAGGAAATAATAAGTCTTAGAATTGTAGGATTCCTTAGCTGCTACATAAATCGACGTCATTGCATTTACAGCATTAACCTGGTACACGTTGCTCGCTAGAAAAGGCTACTGGAAGGGTAATAAAAAAATCATCCTGAAACCCGTTATATTTTTAGTTCGAGGTTTCAGTCGGGAAGACAATGGGAACTTTGAACTAACGGCTTTTAGTAACTGTGGGTACGCTCCGATCTGTATATTTCGTGTTTTTTTCTCTCGTTAAGACGTACAAGTACTGGGCCAGTTCCACTCTATGTTTTTTATTAGATGTTTTTCTGTGTGTATCCAACTCATGAGTTAAACCTTTTTCAACTAGTTTTTATAGTTTCTTCTTATTATGTACTGTTACACTACAGTCCAATGTTCAAGGGCAGGCTCCCATTAAAAGGTTTAACCCCGCCACAAACTGTATGTACCTGTCCCAAGTCAGGTGCCCGTAAATTAGTGGTTTTTGTTTGTTGTTGTGTTACTTATTTGTATTTAGTTCATTTTTTGGTACATAAATTAGGTCGCTAGTTTTTTGGATTGAATTGTTTTGAATATTTCATTTCAGGGTCTTTTAATGCTGACTGTGCGGTACGGGCTTTGCTCATTAATAAAGACCGTACGGCAACCTATCGTTTCTAATTTCTGCGTCATGTGGTCTCTTGTGAGTTGTCACATTGGCATTCATGCTACATCTTCTTTTTTTATATTGTATTGTTCCTTTCGTTTGCATTTTTTTGGAAACTAGAATCATGTATGTATATTTGTAAATGTTTTAATTTGCAACAAGTGAAGTGAAAAATTTGCATGGGTGTATAACGCACACTCTTAAAGAAGAACAACATATTTATATAGCAGTTTTATATCAATCAATATCTAAAAATACCACATTTCCAATACTAAATCAACAGCCTGATGCACACAGCGAAGCAGTAAACAGCTTTTTAGAAAGCTCAAACTTGTAATTTTCTTAATTTTCAAAGTGTATATCATTGATGCGTTTTTCGTTTGATCTGTGTCAAACAGGCGTTTACCAGAACGTAATAGGTGTTTGCAATAGGGTTTGCACATAATGAAATAGGTGTTATACATAACGTAATAGGTGTTTGCACTTAACGTTATTGGCGTTTGCACATAATGAAAAAGGTGTTATAACATAACGTAATAGGTGTTTGCACTTAACGTTATTGGTGTTTGCACAAAATGTAATAGGCATTTGCACATGACGTAATAGGTGTTTGCACATAACGTAAACCATGTTTGCACAAAAC
This sequence comes from Mytilus galloprovincialis, assembly GCF_965363235.1. Taxonomy (NCBI): domain Eukaryota; kingdom Metazoa; phylum Mollusca; class Bivalvia; order Mytilida; family Mytilidae; genus Mytilus; species Mytilus galloprovincialis. The sequence continues at coordinate 19,547,569 of NC_134839.1, read as the reverse complement.
GTATATGAGACAATATCTGAAAAAGTCTAATTATTGGCAATAAGAAAAAATTCCTTTCTGTTACTATCTACTACACTAGAATTGCACAATGTTCTCTGTTGTTATCAAAAGCAAAAAAACTATTTTTTCATTCAATATACTGTATATTACTTTGAAATTTATTTAATATGGTGATGATAACTTATATTAAATGAATTGGTTGACATATAGTAGATTAACTTTTTGATTCATCAGTGAAATTGTCTTGAACATCCTTTCTGTTACTGATTACGGTAATGCTGTTACTTTTTATCAGGTAACATGACAGAACGTAACAGAAAGGAATTACGCAGTACTTTTTGTTCATTTACTCGAATTGTGTAGAAGTTTACTTTCATCTACATATCAATTTGACAAGATACTATAAAAACACATGTACTGTTATAGTGCTGACAATGAAATATTCTCAGAAGGTACACAAAAAGGCTGTAACAGGAGAGAACAACAAAATTATTTTTCTCCAAATTCTGATCTTTGGGGAGTTCAGTTTTTTTAAACTGGCTGTTTTTCACCTTAACAAATGGATTCATACATTCAGGAAATGATGCTCTTCACATTACATTACAAGAAATATTTTTTTGGTCTTTCAAACGTGTCCACAGGTGGTAAAAAAACAGCGGTAACAGGAGGGAAACTACCCCTGGGGACAACATTCAAAAGACCCTTAAAAATGCAAAATTTTCTTACATGCTTTAGTTATAACAACATAATACCAGTCATGGAGAAGTATATTATATAATCTATCAGATTTGTGAAAATCGGAAGGCTGTTTACTTAATTTAGATATTCTTTGAATGATTTAATTTTCCGAAAATAACAGGGGACAACATGATTTTTGGGGAGTTGACCATTTAAATTATAATATTTCATTAGATGTTTAATTGGTTGCAGTTGGTGCATTATATACTAGAGTTAATACTGAAACTTAAAATTTTCCAAAAAGATGCCTGAATAAAAAAATAATTGCTGGTGAAAGGCGGGACATGGAAATAAGACTTTTTCAGATATTGTCTCATAAACTGTTTGCACATAACGTTAAAAGTGTTTGCACATAATGTATTAGGTGTTTGAACATAATGTAAACGGCATGTGCACATGACGTAATGGATGCTAACCGTATATGAACTATACCATGATGTATTAGGTTTTTCACTGGGGATACATATGTATAAACACACCAGAAAGCTGTTAGGCTATACTATCATGAGGTTTTTATTTTATAGAAAAAAGATGCATCAAAACAAAATGTTTATAACATTCAGCATTACAATCACATTTGAGACAGAACGCAATTATTAACTGACTTCCGTAAAAGAAGAATAGACACAACATAGAGAAAATATGAAAGAATGTAAAGGTGGTTGATCATAAAGAGTGCAGGTATTCACATAAATTATAGTAGTTACAGCATAATGTAATGCCTATTGCACACAATAAAGTTTAGCAATGACGTATCATACAATTGTTTGACCAAACAAATAATAAATTTGACATAACACAGAGATTTAGTGTCCGGAAATAAAGGCACCTGCACATAACATAGAGAAGAAATGACAGGAGGTAAAGGCAAAGCAAAAAACACATTAAATATTTACACTATAAGACAGTTCCGGCGTTCCATAGAATGCCACTCGTTGTATGAGCTGATATATGTTTTTTGTTAATCCGAAATACAAGTTTGATAAACTATTTTTCTAACAGAATTTAATATCAAAATGACTTTGTGTTAACATTGATATGTGCTTATCCTATTATTTCAGAACTATCTCCAGGATATCTACAAAAGAAAAGTATAACATTAAACTAAAATATATGATTGATTGATTGTTAGTTGCGAATATTTATTGGAGAGAACGAATTAGTTTTAAATACAGGTATGTCCTGTAAAGAGTGTCTGGGATGAAGTTCTTGGAAATATGAAATAAATCTTGGAAATATGGTACATTGGATTGGGTAATTATTTTGCCTAGCAACAGGCCACCTACAAACCACTATATGAGTTGTTTCAATGATTATGAACTTGCAAATAGCATGGCAATCTCTTTACATGAGGAATCATATTTTACTCCGACATTCTGAGAAAGGCTGCCTATTTTACACGTACTTTACCAAGGGTTGTACTGCCGGTCGGTAGAAGATCTAAGCGACCAAATTTCTATACTTAAGTAACTCTAGGATCCCAACATATATGAAGTAAAGGTATAAAAGTAAGCTACAGGTTCCATCTTTTCCAAGATTTGTTTTATATTTTGTACTTTCTGTATTGCATAAGCTCCAGTTCGTCAACTAGTGATGAAAGTTTCGCAGTCAACAACAATTGTTGAATAAATATGATATATAACAAGTAACATGTTTGCACTATATCCTATAATCGGATCTAGTTTTTAAAAGCAACCAAATACTTCAAATTGATTATAAGATGTATTTGGCATATTTTTTTGTAATTTTGGGTCCTAAATGCTCTTTGTACTTGTTTGGCTTAATGTGGGTTTTTTTATATGACCGTCACTGATGAGTCTTATGCAGACAAAACGAGCGCCTGACATATCAAACTATAATCCTGGTACCTTTAATAGCTATGTATCCTAAATTCGTCGTTTTTTATTCTAAAAAAACATGTAAATAACTTCATTATTTGTACCCCAAAATGAAAATAACGTCACGTCACTGGTTTTATTTCCATTGTTTATAACACTTTTAACCAATCAGGATGTTTTGGTGTACACTTTTGAAAATATTACTCAGGATGCATTAGATTCTGAACGACGAATTGAACCTAGTATATCATACCACTAATCAAAGTTTACTTATATGCTTAGTTGATCAATTATATACGGACTTCATAAAATCTTAAATATATTGCATCATACTTATCCCTCTTGCTGCCGGAGGGACACATATGTCCACACCGACTGTGCCGGAGGGGCACATATGTCCATGTTTTAATTAATGCAAGTTTCTCCTCATTGCTGTATCTTTTTCACATAAAAAAACTAAATATTTAAGGATGTTCGCTTGTCATTTTTTTGAATTTTTGTCAAAATTCGGAATCCTCTTGTTTTATCCATTTAAATGCCTTATAATTTTTTGCCCATTGAACCCCATTTTTCTTTTTATAAATCTTTTTTACATGTATATGAAGCCATCATAGAATTTTAATTATTTTTTAAATAGTTTTTGAGAAATTAAACTTGTCAATGATAAAACTATGAAAAGTCAAGAGAGAACATTTTCCCGCCAACATTTCAATGGCTAATATCTTGAAAACAAGCATATTGACCTACATATTTTTTTTGCTCTTTTAATTCCTTTATTAATCACCTAGCGAACTCCCTTAACATTTTTCTTCAATGGGTCCCAAATGTTACAGTAATGTTTGCTTCACGTCATATATCGAATGACGTCATTGATGGACATCTAACGTTACAGACGTCGAGCCGTCGTATTTTCTGGCAATCGAAATACAACCTTGAAAAACAACTGGCAGCAAGAGGGTTATTAAAATACTTTAAAACATTCCCTATTCATATGAACTCAAATCGTGAGGTGGTCGACTTATCTTATCAATCATAGTTTATATGAATATAGGAAAAATCAACAAACAAGAATGAAATATGGCTATCAGTGAATGACTATATATATAATACTGACTCTTTTTCACAAATAAATCTGTTCGTATAAGTACATCTGACATCATTCCATTTCAGACCTTCTCCAGTATACATGTGTAAGCAGTTCTCTCCGCGAACCCCATTCGGTTCTCCAGGGAACCAGTTTGTATATGTTACGACCTCATCTGTCGATGCCCAGATCCAAGTCCCTTCAATTATATCATCTCGTGCACCCAACCAATAGCTTTGTCCTAGAATAATAATAAGATCAGATAATTGTTATATAAAGATGCATTATTTTACCTTATTTTTTGTATAATATATAAGATGTAGAAAAACTGTCCTGTGGATTCTTAATAAAACTGCTGTTCATGTTGGGCATAATTTGATTGTTAAAGAAGATGAGAACAATACAATTTGCCAAAAAAACAAACTAACGTATTTTTCATTTTGAGGTACTTTTGGGGGAAATAGAGGTAGTTTCTTGGATAAAATTGACATGTCTATGTTTTGATAAAGACATACGATTGATTCCTGATAATTAGTTTGTTGCCAGTTTGAAAATAGTTCAAAACCCTAAGTTGAATTCTAACTCAAACCGTTTTGGTTTTGGTACACTGGTTTATATGGTTTGCCCATTGCCTATTGTAGACATGCTTGATCTCAAATCAAACGTTAAGAGTTCAAACAGTTTGAAACCCCAGCTTTATTTTAAAATCAGTTTGTTCTAACAAATATCAGTTTTTCATTTCATTACTTGTCTTTTTTTAATAAGCCAAAATCTAATGAAGTTGTTGATTTTTCATGTTTATACGATTGCGTGACAGACAGAGGGTAACAGGAATAACAATGTCGGCTCATATCCAGTACCAGGCGAATACCCAGTGGATATTAAACAAAAGAAATGGAACTCTTTGTTAATGAAAATAAACAAAATTGCTATATTTGAGCTGTTTACACCTGTTTCTATGGGAGTTAAAAGTTTTATAAAGGTGGATAATTCAGGAATGTATTTCTTTCATTTACGTTTTTTTTTAACTCAAATAACAGTATGGAGCTTCTACATACATTTTGTATTTGTAATTTTTTAAATTATAGACAAATTTTCATAAAACCGTCGATTGTGGTAAGTGCAAATACAAGTGGATTTTTTGTGTGCATAAGCATCAATTCGATCGAAAATAAATCAACAGATAGATAATAGATTGATTAATCTGTTTAAAGCATTCATTTGCATCTCTGCCGTCGGTGACAGTTTTTGTGGGGAAATACCAAAAATGGGCAATAATTTCATCGAAAACAGAAAGTCGAGTGCACATTTGTATATTTGGGCGTGTTTGATGTAACTATTCTGTCTTGAAAACATATAAAGCAAATATAATTGATTCATTTCATCTGGCTCCAGAATCTATCGATTTTGACGAGATTGATTGGTAGCGCGTCATTACCACAATCATTGGCTTCCATAATTTAGATAGCGTAATGGGGACGTGATAATTTTGACTAAGTAAAATCCTGACTGGTACGCTATTAAAATTCCTGTTTGTGCAGTCGCATGTCCGTTGTCACCTACCACAAAAATATCAGGCAGTATGTCTGTAAATCGTTTCATATCTATAAGAGTATTTAAGTTGAGAAAGGAAATGGGAAAAGTGTCAAAACGACAACAACCCGACCATAGAGCAGACAACAGCCGAAGGCCTCCAAAGGGTCTTCAATGTAGCGAGAAACTCCCGCACCCGGAAGCGTCCTTCAGCTGGCCCCTTAAAAATACGTATACTAGTTCAGTGATAATGGACGTCATACTAAACTCCGAATTATACACAAGAAACTAAAATTAAAAATCATACAAGACTAATAAAGGCCAGAGGCTCCTGACTTGGGAGAGGCGCAAAATTGCGGCGGGGTTAAACATGTTCATGAGATCTCAACCCTCCCCCTATACCTCTAGCCAATGTAGAAAATTTAACGCATAACAATACGAACATTAAAAGTCCGAGTCCGATGTCAGAAGATGTAACAAAAGAAAATAAACAAAATGACAATATTACATAAATAACAACAGACTACTAGCAGTTAACTGACATGCCAGCTGCAGACCTCAATTAAAAGATTATGTCTTCATCATATGAATATCAGGCACAATCCCTCCCGTTAGGGGTTTAGTATCGTACTATCATAAAAGATATGAGAAGAACATAACCCGTGCCATGCCAACAACTGTTTGTTTTAAATAAATGTGTTTTGTTTCGATGCAAAGACCCTATAAGTGAATCAATATTAAAACCAAAATATGCAATCTTTAATGATCTGACAACAGTATCGTAACTATATCCCTTCTTATAAAAAGTCTGTTTAAAGGTTTTGTAAGTTTTGTAAGTTTTTGAGGTGAATACTGACATTTTTGTGCTTGTTAAAGAATATTACCATAAAAGATTGGATGTGAAATACCTGAACGTATAAGATGTCTGCATGTTGAGTTATATTTACGAATTATTTATTTGCAGGACTCAACCGCAAATGCCATATTCATTTATGAACTGTTTCAATATGGATTTTAATCCACATAAAAGGTGTCTAAAAATTGTGGCATCAAAGTTAATGGTAAATGTGTAATTCTTCGATTAGTTATTCTGTAAGTATGGTTTCGTCATATAAAAAGGAAGATGTTCTGTGAATACCAATAAGATAACTTAGCATTCCAGGCAATTTGATTCCAAATTATGAAGAATGCTGTAACTTGTGCTGTAGTTTCTATTATACAATCCTATAGTACACTTATAGTAGTATATATAATAAAAAAAATATATACATTTGTGGCCTTCGGCTGTTATCTGTTCTTTGTTAGAGTTGTTGTCCTTTTGCCATTCCCCATTTCCATTCTCAATGTCATGCATATTCAAATGGTTACTATACAATTGACATACCTGGTCCTACAGATATTGACATATTTATCAGATAGTCAGACTGTGCTTTGCTTTGGACTTCAGCCAGACGAGCATTATGTGCACGACAACTGCTCTGTGAAGTAAGAGACTATACTGTGATTAATTATAAAAAATTTAATACATTTCATTCGCAGTGAAAGTCAGTTAATTGTAAAGCCAATTTATGTACATATTAAGTTTCATTCTTTAATTTCGGGTAAGAATTAGCTTCTCTTATTTGATAACAAGGGGCCACATGATATGCTTTATTCTAGTAAAAAATCCCATCAGTCTACAGAAATAAACGGACCAGAAAACGGTCGTTTAAGGAAGCTGGCTTGTCATGCTTTGGATTTTTTGTCAGATTTTCGGAATCCTCTGGTTTTATCTATTTGAATGCTTTGAAAAAAATTGCCCGGTGACCCCCATTTTTCTTTTTGTAAATCTTTTACATGTATAATGATAAGCCATCTGTTAAAGTCTTATAAAATTTTAATTATGTTTTAACAATTTTTTAGAACTTTCACTTGTCAATGATAAAGCTATGAAAAGTCAAGAGAGAATAGTTTCCCGCCAAAATTGCAATGGCTAATATCTCGAAAACAAGCACGGTGACCTATATATTTTTTTACTCTTTGGATTCCTTTATTTATCCCCTATCAATATAAACTAGTATTTTGAAAAGTTAATTATTTTGAAACTGAGAAGCGAACTCCCGTAAGTTTCTCTGTTTAGAGTGATGTCAATTTTATATTGAAGTTGTTAAATTGTTTACTATATGTTTTCGTTAATAATTAAATTATCGACAAGTTTTTTTTTTTATTCATATACAGACAAATTGCACTTAAATGAACGGCAGTGACTTATAGTTATCACTGTGACTGATCTTCACTCTTTCTGATAGAAATCGTACAACAACTCGAGTTTGCTTTGAACAATTTGAATTTATGAGAATTTTTAAATACATAGTTCCTCAATAGAATAAACATAATAGTTATGGAAAAACTGGTCATTATTATGATACATGGACTGCCTGTAGGACAATGGGGTGTTACTAAACGGCGGAAACGGAAAACGGAATGGAAATGGAAACGGAAAAAAATATTCATAGTGGTCGGAATTTCAGGAGGAAAATGGAAAGAACTACGAAATTCAATAACGAGTGAAATAACGAATTCACACAATTATGTTGACAATAGGATAGGAGATAGAAATGAAGAAAAAAATAGCACACCGTTTGAGAAATACATAACAGCTAAATAAAAAGGAGAGAACAGTGGCATTGCCCTTGACAGTGATCATGACCTCGCCTACGCCTCTGTCATTATCGCTGTTTAAGTCACTACCACTGTCCTATGGGCAGTCTTTATATCACGATAATGACCAGTTTTTTATTGTCTATTATACGAATGCAATCTTTGAACAGAGATTTAAATACAAAATGGAGATGTGATATGATTGTAAATGAGACAACTGGCCACATAGTGATTTCGTAGTGCCTTTCTTTTAGACAATAAATTGCAAATTGCACCTGCTCTTTCAAATAATAATAATAAGATTATTACAATGTAGGACAAATTATATCGAAACTATATAAAAGTTTATCATCTGTAATTCAAAACAATTCACACATTTTATTAAGGGGGTCTTTAAATCGTTATGACAGCTTAGGACATACTAACTTTTGACAACTTGACAAAATCACTTCTTTTCCTAAATCTTCGTCTGAAGTCATGTCCCTGCTTAATGTTTATGAATAAAACATAAGAGAAATAAATTTAGAGGTAAATGGAAAAAACGCAAGTTATGGACAATGAAGTATATCTGTAAGACAACGGACAATCAAAGGACCAACTATCAAAGAAAAGACATGAATGTTTGCATCATATCTAATTTAGTTCACTTTTTTTCCTTCTTTTTTAAAAGAATTTTTAAAATGATTACAAGAATTAACCTTATTAATGTGACAGTAAAAAATACCACATCAATCATCTATCCCCAACTCCAACGGTTAGAAGGGCGTTCAAACAAAGACTAGCAGTAACGAAAAACTTAGGATCCAGTACATTTAAGGGGGAAGTACCACTTTGAATTCATGAGATTTAGCTCGTTTAATTTTATAATAATGTTATTTTGAATGACTTAATATTTTGTTTGACCTCTTGAGAAAACTATAAAAATTTGCAAAACAATTCATAGGATTTTTCTTTTTTTAATTATAGGAGTTTAATTTGACTAACATTGATTTCTTTACTAATAGTACAATTTAAGATTAAAACGTTAAGCTGTTTTTAAAAGAGTTCAACTCAAGTTGTTCTGTACCCATTAAAGTTAACAAAAATATCTACCTCAGCATCTAACCAATTAAAAGCTTCAGTACTAAAGAAAAAACAAGAGGATCCATAATGATGCCAGCCTAATGGGCATTCGGTGTTGACTATATCTAAAAATAAAAAGAGAGAAAACAAATTGTGTGCAAGTAACATTGAGTTTTCTGTTTTGATATACAAATATTAAAAGTAAAGACAACACTTAAACTTGTAATTTTAGGCATTATGTTTATGTGAGTTAGAGAAGGTGTTAAATCAATTTTTGATGTAAACATTTTTTTATTATGAATAATACGAGTTAGTATATTTTATGAACACATTCACAATAAGGATTCAGAAACATACACAAAGTGCTTATATTAATCTGTCTCCTAAATCAACTTTTCGACTGAAGTTTTCAAGAAACTGTTTATAAGTTCTTTTCGTATGATTGTAGATTTTGCCTCTTTTGCAAAGGTTTGACAACATGAAAACTGAGGGAAACGTTAAAAGTCCAAAGTCCAAAAATACACTGTAAAAACAGCGTTTAGATTTGAAACGGATTTACAACATGTTTAGGTCTAAACGTGTTTAGGAAAGCGTTTAGGATCTAAACAGATATTTATCTAAACACATAAAACCCTAAACGTGTTTAGAATTTAAACGTGTTGCAGGGTTATTATCAGTGAATGTTATCATTAAGCTAAACATTCAATGGCATCTAAACACTTCTGAAACACTTTCCTAAACACCTAAACACTTTATAATATTTCAGTACTGGTTCCACCTTTTTACCCGATGTTCCTACATATTCCAGCATATTCTGTGAAACTATGATATCGTGGCTGTCTTTAAATTAAAATCATTTTCAAACTTCAGTCCCAACCCAGTATGCGGAGCTTCTTTATTTATAAGAACAAATCATATCATCTTCCCCAACTGAGTTTCCCTTTTTTGTGTTGTAAGATTATTAAATTACTTTCAATTATTTTTTTTTATAAGTTAAGCAATTAGTTGTTTATATCAGGGACATATAAAATAATCTTTTATAGTATTTATAAGGAAGATGTGAGTGAATATTTTCTCTAATTTCCGGAGTCGTTGTCCGAATATGATCTTATACTAATTAACGAACAGAGTTATCTATCGTGGTAATTTGATACGGACGCCTTCGGACCCGCCAAAGACAAACAACATTTAAAACAATGGATCCCATCTATCAAGTATATATATCTATTGACGATGCAACAGATACAGAACTTCATATTAGAATATTGACGGAATCAAAAGCCATCTTAACAGTTATTACAGCAGCGGAAGGTAAGCAGATCCAGATTTCGTAAAAAGGGGGAGGGGCACAAACCATAATTTAACAGTAATAAAAGGAATATGTGCGTTAAACTGTTAACCTATGCTATTTCAAGTTCACTATTGTGGTACGAATCATATAATATACACACATAATCAGTCTCAGGGACCAAGCATAAAATAAGAATGAGCTAGTTCGGAAATTTAAAATGAGATTGAATAGTCTAAACTGTCACTGTACATAATGTCATAAAATCATAGTTTCAAGTATTTTAACTTTGCAGGGAATAAGATGATCTGATCCCAATGGTCCATAGAACAACATCCTTCACACAAACACTGAAATTATAGTTTCACTTCATTTGTCAAAGAGAAACAAAGAATACCAAACATCCAAAAGGACATTCAAACTCATTACTTGAAAATAAACTGACCACGTCATAGCTAAAAAGTTGAAAATAAATTGACTACGCCATGACTAAAAAGTTGAAAATAAAGTGACATTCAAACTCCTATGTCAAAAATAAACTGTCAAGTTGTTCTTTTTCATATAAACCTATAATAATTATTTGTATGTATGCATTTATAGGACTGTGACACTGTACATGTAGTGGGAATGAAAAGAGCTAGAATAAATCCATATCATAGATCAAATTGAAGAACAGATCAGAAAGAAAGCAACGAAGAAAGAAAAGGATGACTTAATTTCAAGAGCAGATGTAAGTAAAAATATATAAGTATATTATTAAGTTGCCAATAGAACGTACTATACTATATGATTGAAAAAATGGAGGTTAAATCATCCTCTAATATTTATCCTGTTGAATAGGTAAAAAACAGGCAATTTAAAAAAATATATATTCATAATATTAGGATAAAATAGGATAAACAGGCTGTAGTTCTTAGAAATCAAGGATTTTGTTTTATAATATAAAAAAAACTTGCATGCTTGTTTGCTCTATATATTGTTCCCTTTGATTTGTTTGTCTTTTGATGTGTACATTTGTAGAAGGTGTAAAGTATTGTCTTTTTAACTACAATTTGTATTTTTCTTTTGGAAGAATCTTTTTTCAAGAAGCTTGTTTAATGTATTTTAATAAACATGATCTTAGAATAAGTGACTGTTGCATACAAATGTACATGAAGGTTTCATTTTTTCATTTCAGGATACAAAAGTTCACCTGACAACCAAAAGGAACTGCACACCTAGAGCCTTTATCATTCAAAAGAAGATTGTTCCGCAATGAAAAATTCCTGTATGATAGGAGATGGACTGAACTGACAATTTCTGTTTTGTTGAGGATAAAAATCATCAAATTTTATAATTTTATTTTTTGTTTACATTTAGTGAGACTTAAAAATAAATTATTGAAATAATTTGAATAGATTGTATGTTATGTTTAAGACTAGATCAGAAAAAACAAAAACAAAAGAACCAGACTCCAAGTTGTATAAAAAGGTGGAAGGTCCGTCCATAAAACGTAAAAAAAAATCAAAGGCTTGACTACATAAACAATCAAAAGGAACGAAAAAAAAAAGTATTATTCCAGACTTGGTACAGGCTTTTCCTTACAAAAAAAATGGAGGGTTAAACTTTGTCTAATTGTTTACAGACTTTTCAAAACTTGGTCTTATTGTTTACAGACTTTTCTTAACTTGATCCTATTGTTTACAAACTTTTCTTTGGTCTCCAGGAAGAATAAAATGTGTAAACCTATTATTGTTAATATTATTATTATCATTACTGAAGTTTTCCAGCTTTAATATACTATATAGACAAGTCAAATAATTTTATTATGGTAAAAATCATTGCAAGAACATTAAGCAGAAATGTACACGTGCATTGTATATTCTACAATACCGTGTGGACTATTCAACCTGTAGTGCTGTACCACAAGTAGTTCCTGTGAAATCATAGTACTAGTAGGCTAACCGTTGGAAGGTCTAAACACCATAAATTTCTAAACATATAACATCTAAACACTTGTTGAAATCTAAACACTTGTTAAAATCTAAACATGTTTAGATGCTAAACGCGTTTCAAAACGTACACAGAAAAAGTGTTTAGATAAGTGTTTAGGATCTAAACACTGTTTTTACAGTGTAGGTCTGCAATTGGTTATTTGTTTGTTGTCGCTGTCATTGCCTTTCTTTATGCAGGATTTGATTACTTATTTTATCATTATTTAAAACAAAACTGGAATATTGCATGATACAAAAAAAAAAAAAAACAAAAAAAAAAAATCACAAAAAAAAAAAAACGAACTCTGAGGAAAATTCGAAACGGAAATCTCTTAATCAAATTGAAAAATCAAGAGCTAAAACACATCAAACGAATGGGTAATAACTGTCATATTCCTGACTTGGTACAGGCATTGTCTTATGTAGACAAAGGTGGATTAAACCTGGTTGTATAGCTAGCTAAACCTCTGACTTGTATGACAGTCGCATCAAACTCCATTATATTGACAACGATATGTGAACAAAACAAACAGACATAATAGGTTAAATGTCAAAACTAGGGTTTCAGCAGTCAACATTGTGTTATAATCTTAATCACAATAATATAAACAAACAAATATGTAACAAACAAGTTCATAAAGGCATATAGACAAAGCACATTAGCAATTTGAAACATGAAGGACAAGAACACAAAATAATCGTACAATAACATAATGACGGGATGTATAAGTACAGAGCCACGTCATATCAACACATGTATGAATGAAACACAAAAAAGGCAAGTTTAAGTAAGAATCCTTACCTGAATACGTCAGAAATAGAACTACGGAAGACAAAAACAATGTTAACATGTCTCGTATTGTAGATCAAATTTCTTATCTTTAAATTATGAGTCATAGAACATGTATGTGCAATATTCTACAAAGGAATACTAAATAGATAAGCCAATTGATTATGTCGCGAATTATAAGTGTAGACATTGCATCGAACAAGAGATTATTTCGAATTGCTAAAAGCGACTTCAAGAACGATGGTGCATATGAATAATTAACAAAAAGTGCCTTGATTTTTTTTTAAGGTGAATAGGTTTTAAAACTATAGTCATTAATAAGAGCAATAGTATAGCACTTGAATTATAAACTATAGAGCAAATTAAACAAGTGTATAAACCAGGAAATGAACTGAAACAAAACATGGTTTTTTTTGCATGAAGTAGAGATTTGTTTTGTATGAACGAATAATTCACAAATTCCATTATTTCATTATAAGGAAATGGAGGTGCGATAAAAATAAATTAAATATTTGATCCTTAAATTTAGTGCAAAGAAAAAGTATGAGAATGTTATTTTTTTTAACCCTCTCCCGTAAATTCGAAAATATTTTTTCATTATAAATGTTCCAAACAGACCTTAGATACTAAATTTATTAGATATTTAACTTTAAATCGTCATTATCTCAAACGGTTTAAACTCATCTTTATATTGCATTTTAGATACAAAACTCTTGCACTTACTGCTAAACTGACTGAATATATTTTGAGTAAAATCACGGTGGGTATGGTTGTCCTGCGAGAGAACGTTCTGTGCTGGTGATTTGGTCCTGTCAGGTGCTGGTGGGTCCTGATTCTGTGCTGGTGGGTTTGTTTACATTGTATCAGAACGGCAATAAAACGACAGTTTTGTTGCTTAATTTTTCTCTGATGCATCATAAGTACCATGCAAAGTATATTACAACAATATTATATTGCAAAAGTTCGTTAAACGGAATTGTCCTGACGCTGTGCTGGTGATAAGAAAAACGGTCCTGGTTCTGTGCTCCTATGTCCTGGTTCTGTGCCTTTATATTTTTGTTAAAAGTGACATATATTCAAGATCATTGATGCTGTACTGTTATTGACTATTAACTGGTGTCTGCTTTCTTGAAATTGACATTGTTGTGAATCTGTTTACTGTTATTATGAGAGAAAAATACCCCTATTTTTTTATTTTTTTTTTAAAATTAACTGTAATCTTATTTATTGGCCTGTTAATGGAACCCTTCTTGCCCCCTTTTAAGATAAGAAAATATGTTTACGATTTTCGGGATTACGATCATTTTGCAAGATCACCAAAATACGTTGTAATTTATACAATACTTATATAAAGTAGATGATGTGGTATGTTTGTTGTCAATGGACTTTCCATAAGAAACCAAAGGAAGTATGTGTTAACAACCATACGTCATCGTACGACCTTCAACAATAACCCATAAAATAAAAATGTAAAAGGTTTTGCATAAAAATGGAGAGCAAAAATATAGAACAAAAGACTTTCTGAGCGTTTGAATCATATGTCTTTAGCAGCTAAAAACACATTTGTTTGTGAACAATTTAGGGATGACTATAAGAATGACAATAGTATTGCGGGTTTGTTTGTTGGGTTTTTTTAGGGGATGGGGGATAAGTTAGAGCGAGGTTACAGTGAAAGTTTTAAGCTTGGAATAGTTTCCCGTAAGATTTAAAAGTTGTATTTTAAAAGAAAAATGTATCTTATAGCTATTAAGAACCACTTGCTGTATCTGTAAGATTTTTTCATCATAATTTTTTTGTCTGAACGGTTATCAGGTATTTTTTTTCGAAAGTTCGATAGAACACTAAAAAAAATCACTATTCAATGAAAGGGCAGACTAGAATATGTCAATTTCAAAAATTAAAATACCTCGTAGCTTCATACTACCAATTGAGTATAAAACAAGTATATAAGTTTAAAAAAGAAATTCTTAGATTAAACACCTACATTTAACTTTAAAAGGTCATAACAGTTTAAAACAATACAAATCTACACACACACAATACTGGCTTAATTTCAACTGGTTATCAACCCGAATCGCTATAAGATCATATATAAGCTCACCTGTGTCGAGGGGTCGTGTGAGGTTCATGTATTGTCTTGGCGTCCGCAATTACAAAAAGATATAATCAGAAATTACTTGACCAAATGTTACCAAATGATTTTTCCAGAGTGAATCTAGGAAAAACAATATTAATTAACAAACATGACCACTGTCTGTTAAAATGTATTCGAGTTTTTAGTTACAGCCGATTCCATTGAGTATGTAGGCAGGGGTTATATCTTTGGTTAGCTTGCTTGTTAGCTAAACCGTGAAGTCATTGTTAGGTAAGGTATACTACCCTCCTTTCGAAGTAGCCTGGTCCTACAGACAGAAAGATGTGTCATTTGTCGGACTAGTCTACTCTTAAAGTAGGGTAGTTTACATAACCTAACAATGTCTTTTCTGTTCTGCAAGCAAGATAACCAAGGATATTCCCTTTGTCTACACACTCATTGAAATCGGCTTTAATATTGAAAAAGTTCAACCAATTAGGGCAAAACTTACCGAGTAAAAAAAAATCAAAAGGCCAATGTCTATCTACCTTGCACATTTCAGAAAATTCAGATCAGATAACGAAACTGGGTCCAGCAACATTTATAAGCAATTTAAAATTTTGACCCTCACAGTTTCCATTCACCACAAATATTCTCGTTACAACGAATCATTTTAAATACAAAAATACCAGTTGCAGCCTTTTGTTTATCCATTAATATATGTACAGGGATAAAGCTATGAAAGGCAACAGGGTCACCAGAGTGAGGAGTCCATGTCATCTGAAATAAATGCTAGTAAGCATAGATCTAGAAAGCGACAGATAATCATGACATTTAAAAAACTCTCTTCTTTTCGACTTTTTTCAAACAAATTGACACATAAAATGAATTATATAGTATTGTGGAATTTTTAACTTCTGTTAAATTCATTGGTTACACCTTTAAACTCAATCAAAGTTTTTTTTTTTTTGCTAGCTTTTATAGAAGAGCTGTACTATATAATACAAAGAAGCATTTAAGTCTTTCGCCAAAAAATAGTATCAATTTCTTTTTGTCCTATGTAAACTTCCGTACCATTTCCTTCCATTCATGATCAATAAATTGAACTGTAAAATATTTCTTGGTACCTTCTTAATTCCTTTATAAGTCTTATGTAAACATAATAATGACAATAACTGCTGTGAGCACAAGATTCACTGCACACTTTTAAAGTTCTGCTTCATCAAACATTAAAATGTGAATTTAAGGTTTGAGACTTTTTTAATCGACACGATTGAGATTTTTGTATATGAGAACACGGTTTATCTATTAGTTGAAAATGCGGCTTTGAACTAGCTTTCAGTACCTGCGAGCATTCGTTGTTCAATAATGTGTGTCTTTGTGTTATTATTTTATGTGATAAATTGTTGTGTTGGTACACCACTGTAACAATGAAGGAGGAAATGAGGAGGGTTGATTGGGTGGAAGTGGGGAGGGGTATGCTGAGCGCTAACAAACATGTCTATGCGGCATGGGCTTTGATCATTGTTGAAGCATCAATGTAAGGGGCATTTAATATCTTAATAAAACTATTCTTATTTTAGATACTATATCTTGTTATCTGATATTGGACGAAAGATGTTGCCCTTTTATGTAATTATGTAATACAAGTTACGATCATTTGAAAACACATATTAAACAGCCAAATGCACAAGAGCTAAAATAGGAGTCATAGATCCTATTGACAACAATTATCTGCCCAATTTTATTGATTTTTTAACATTTGTTTCAAATGTGACCAACTTCTTATCCAAAATCACCAGCACCGTATCAGGACCCACCAGCACAATGACAGGACCCACCAGCACAGTATCAGGACATGAATAAATTGAGAAAATGCTAAATTTTAATAAATTGCAATATTTTTTCACAAAATAGTTTTGTCGTGTGGATTGCGGTATAGAAAGCGGACTCTATGAGCATTTTTGTTTTATTTTTTCAGTTCTTGATTTTCTGAAAATGAGCATTTTTGTGTTACGCTTACTGAAACAGTTTAGAGGGTCAACTTTTTAATGGTTTACATATGAACCAATAAGAAACAAAATAGAAAAATCTCAACTGTTTTCTTCAATTTTTTATGAGTGAAAACGTCAAAAATCATCATTTTCGTCTTTGTTTACATTTTTTAATTGATCACCAGCACCCGTCAGGACCGAATCACCAGCACAGAACGTTCTCTCGCAGGACAACCATACCCACCGTGAAAATGACAATATTAGGTCAAGTAAGGTAATTTTGAAATGAGCGTCTTTATCATAGCGATATTACATTATGACCTTTCTATATAAAAGTGTGAAGAATTAATTTATAGCAGTCTTTCCCTAAATTTAGTAATACAATTAATTTGTACTTTTTACTTAGTATTAGTGAGAACTTTTACTACTTTTGCAATTTGAGGAACCAAATAATGGTTGATTTCATGCATCCTCTAAACTTTTCGTTTCTCGTTTTTAGCTCACCTGGCCCAAAAGGCCAAGTGAGCTTTTCTCATCACTTTGCGTCCGGCATCCGTCGTCGTCCGTCATCGTCGTTAACTTTTACAAAAATCTTCTTCTCTGAAACTACTTGGCCAAATTAAACTAAACTTGGCCACAATCATCATTGGGGTTTCTAGTTCAAAAAATGTGTCCGGTGACCTGGCCAACCAACCAAGATGGCCGCCATGGCTAAACATAGAACATAGGGGTAAAATGCAGTTTTTGGCTTATAACTAAAAAACCAAAGCATTTAGAGCAAATCTGACATGCGTAAAATTGTTTATCAGGTTAAGATCTATCTGCCCTGAAATTTTCAGATGAATAAGACAACCCGTTGTTGGGTTGCTGCCCCTGAATTGGTAATTTTAAGGAAATTTTGCTGTTTTTGGTTATTATCTTGAATATTATTATGGATAGAGATAAACTGTAAACAGCAATAATGTTCAGCAAAGTAAGATTTACGAATAAGTCAACATGACCGAAATGGTCAGTGGACCCCTTTGGGAGTTATTGCCCTTTATAGTCAATGTTTAACCATTTTTCGTAAATTTTAGTAATCTTTTACAAAAATCTTCTCCTCTGAAACTACTAAGCCAAATTAATCCAAACTTGGCCACAATCATCTTTGGGGTATTTAATTTAAAAAACATGTCCGGTGACCCTGTTATGATATTGTAATTATTGTATTTATATATGTTGGCCTAATTTGTGTTTTATGGCCTGATAGTGGTTTACAGAATAATCTTAGAACTGTGCAGTTTAGAAATCACTGGAAAAATTACAGAATGATTGGAACTTTCCAGAATGATCCTAATAAAAGATGCGTTATATAAACTTCTACATTTTACTAGAAACTTCCATTGTAACTTTCTAGGATGTTCCAGTATAGATTGTTCTAGAATTTTCCTTGACAATTATAAATATGCAGACACTAAAGTTAAACGCTCACTCTTGGACTTAGACTTAGACATCGATAAACATTAGCATTCACAGCATTTGGATTGACACTTTAATTCTACAAACAACATCATACTGGATTTTGACCTTAGTAGTGAACGTAATATTCAGATTGGATTCCGAGAAGATTTCCGGATACAGATAAAGATAAAAGATTGGACTCATATTTTGACAGTTAAGTTAACAGTAATATTTGTGTAATACTTCTTGTAAACATTTGTATAATAAATCTTGTTAAATTTTATACTTGATTTGTGTCTTTTGTTGGCTACAATTTAAAGGCGATTTCTGGCCGTAACAACCCGGCCATCCAACCGAGATGGCTGCCACGGCTAAAATAGAACATAGGGGTAAAATGCAGTTTTTGGCTTATAACTCAAAAACCGAAGCATTTAGAGCAAATCTGACCGATTTCAATTGTTTATCAGGTCAACATCTATCTGCCCTGACATTTTCAGATGGATCGGACAACCCATTGTTAGGTTACTGTCCTGAATTGGAAATTTTGCCGTTTTTTGTTATTATCTTGAATATTATTATTATAGATAGAGATAAACTGTAAAAAGCAATAATGTTCAGCAAAATAAGATCTACAAATAAGTCAACCTGACCAAAATAGTCAATTGACCCCTTAAGGAGTTATTGCCCTTTATAGTTAATTTTTAACATGTTTCATAATTTTTTGTAAATGTTTAAAAAGTATTTTCCACTGTAAATACTGGGCCAAGTTCAATAAAGATAGAGATAATTGTAGCAACAAGAATGTTCAGTAAAGTAAGATCTACAAACACATCACCATCACCAAAACACAATTATGTCATGAATTTATCTGTGTCCATTATTTAATATGCACATAGACCAAGGTGAGCGACACAGGCTCTTGTTTTCAATGGAAGTGTTGCAATGCTTTTTTCCAGGTGCATAGATAAAACTGTTTTCCCGTTTGAATGGTTTCACACTTCGAGTCATTTTTGGGTCCCTTCATAGCTTATTGTTCGGTGTGAGCCAAGACTCAGTGTTGAATACCGTACTTTGACCTTTATTGAATTACTTTTACAAATTGTAACTTGGATGGATAGTTGTGTCATTTGGTGTCTGGTAGAGTGTTGTCTCATTGGCAATCATACCACATCTTCATATTTCAATATATGTAAATAAACACATATGTAAATAAACACGGTATGACGTAATATCAACTTCATAATCATAATTGTAAATACTGTTTAGTTAATTTATATTCCTCGAGTATATATATATATTTATAATATGATTAAATGTGAGGTCGTAATCAAAAACTTCATTTATGTGACTTCATCCTTTCGTGTGTCGGAAGTTTTTTTTCTTGTTTTACCTTCATTATAAAAACCAAAACTTTAAAAGCCAAGATGAGTTTCGAAACAAGCCTGTAGTAAAAAAAAGTACTATTTATACTATAATTTACTACGATAAATGTCCTTTAAATAGTTTTCTACAACCTTAATGTCCTTAATTGTACTAAACATGTAGCAGCTACACATATGATTTTTTAAAAAAGTTTGTTTCAGAATTACAATCATTTCACTTGTTACCAGTTAAAAAATATTTCAATTTATTTGATTTGCTGAACACTTATGTACACATATTTAGCGTAGTTATTTGACATGATTGGAGTTTTCTACACTATCCGTTACGTTGCTATTTGACATGGAAGTACAGCCGCTGATAGTAGAGTAGAAGGGATCGGGCTTTTAGCATATTTACTTTTGTCCTTCAGTGCGTTCAACCAATGACCCAGATTATTTGATATATCTATTCTTCTATCTGTGTGTTTGTCTGTCTGTTTAGAGCTTAACTGATTCGATCCAATTAGAGAAGAGGTGGGGTTTACATCAATAAGACAATTCCTTAACATATCTGAGAGTCAATGAACTAAAATTCAAGATTCAAATTGCTACTTACCTTTTGCTTGTAGTTGTAATGTTTGGTTGGTTTAGTTCCTTGCTTATAAATGTCTGCTCAAACAATGTACTTAAGATTAAGATCTGCATTAATTATGATACTTAATTGGATGTTAAATATAATGCAGAGTATATTCAATGTATACAAGTTTTAGTCTCACGCATTTTTCGATTGCAGATATCAATCTTAATTACAATACTCGAGAAAAAAAAACACATTGATATTAACAAAGCCAGCAACCCAACCAAACTTTTAAACTACAACACTAGGAAAAAAGCTCTAATCATGATAAAAAATGACCTTTTGAAAAGATATATCTTTATAAACAGGGACTTTAACATGTTGATTTTGAACTTTCATTTTTAGATAAAGGGGGCGATTCACAGCTTCTACAATTGGTTTGTAACAGTTTCCACATATAACTCGACAAATGAGAGGTGAATAATCGTAGAATTTTATTCACACATGTTCTTCTTATATGTTTCAAATGTTCTTATAATATGTTCCTTTTGTAGCAGCTGCGTGTAAAAAGTAAATTACAAAAAAAAAATAAACTCCTCTGAAAATTATCAAATAAGAAAGTTAAGAGCTTTTAAAAACACATCAAACGAATGGAAAGCAACTGTCATATTGGGTATTACTGACATGGTACATGCTATTTCTTATGTATAAAATGATGGATTAAACCTGGTTTTATACCTATCTAAACCTCTCGCTTGAATGACAGTCGCATATAATTCCATTTGTATAAACAACAACGTGTGAGCAAATCAGACAGACTAACTAAATACAAATGTCAAAAATTGGGATACAACAGTCAACAATGTACAATCCCGACCTCCATGAATTATTCAAAACATAACTGTATGTTTGCAATACGCAGTTTAATTATTATTTTTTTTTATTAGCTTTCAAAATTTAGCCATAGTGAAATTGGAAAATATGAAAAAGCTTGTGCTATACAATTCATATTGTGTTAGCTTGATACAAACATAAAGATATTGTTACGAGTACTTAGTATATCAATGTTTAAAGGTTAACTTTGCATAGTTATACCAACAGACGCCAAGTTGTTCATTTTGTTTTAATTATTTCTGAATGCAAAAAAAATGCTATGGTATTGTCTATTTTTTTCATGTTCCAACTGTGTTTCTAGAGCAACTCATAACAATCGCAGTGTTAGAAAGCAAAAAAGAAATGAGGACTGGAACATCTTTTTAATGTTTGACAATGTCTGGGTTCCTTTTCACAAAAAATATTTTGACACAAATTGATTATAAGTTATACTGAAATATTCATGACTTTTTTAACGTAATAATTTCTTTCAAATGAGTTGCAGTATCGTACATGTATCTCCTATTCATTGTTTTGTTTTGCTCCGTAAGTAACTTCTTACACCAACAAACTCCAAGTAGTTGTTAACTGATACCTCTTTCTAACCTCGAACGTGTACGATGAGTTCAATAATTTCGTCCTATTGTGATAATAAGGTAAACCGGTATGCACATGTCAAACCTTTTAGACTTTTAACAAAACTCCTTTAGTATGTCCTTTCTGGTCATATAGCTCAAACAGATTGTTTTTATGTTAGTACATGTATATCCCTGGAGTCGGTTTCACACAAAAACTTAATACGAATAAGATTCATCTTAATTGTATTTTCTTATGAAGTTATTTAAAAAATGTGTTTCATACACGGAAATGTAATGTTTTGTTCACCTAGTAGACGATTACTGATAGGGACTTGTTCATTGCGAATATAAGTATATAGATTAAACTTCACGTTTTTCAAACTGTACTTGATGTGACCGACTGAGGGCTACTACCATCAAAGTACAATACTTTCAGCAGTGGCGATATAACTCCTAGCACACAAATGCAATGCGTATTCCCGTCTAAAAACAACAGTTATAACTTCAATTGCTTCATACAAAATGTGTTTCGGTCAACGCTTGGACAACCCAATAAAATTATAAAAAGAAGCATTGAATTATTCGATAAAACTTTCAAAGAACTGAAAACCGTAATGGGTAAAAGAAAGATGATTGATACCAAAGGGACATTCGAATAACATGGCTTAAAAAGAAAAATACCAACAGACAAACAGACAAACAACAGGTAATAGCCTAATTCATCAAACGCAAACGTTCACGAGATCTTATTTAAAGACTTAATTACTTTATAATTTCAAAACCCCAAACGGACATTTTTAGATAGATTTGTTATACTTTAAGTTAGTCATATCAGTAAAGTATATAAAGCATCATCATATCGCGCTCTCCAAAGCACACAGAGTGCAACCAATTGGTTCTCTATTTTATTAACTCATTTGCATTGTAATTAGATGTCATTATCCTATTATTGGAGGCAAACTAGCTGTACTTTCAGGATATCTAAAAAATAAATAAAAAAAAAGAGTTAGCATATCAGGTAATTAGACAATATACGTATAGTGTCTTGAAATATGAAATTTATTTGTATGAGGCTTAGAAACGGGAAAATGCGAGGTTCTACCGAGCATTTTCCCGTTTCGTGCCGAATACAAATAAATTTCATATTTCAAGACACTATACGTATATTGTTTTTATACTGAAAATAAAAAAAATAATAAAAATATGAGACAAATATCATTAAAAAAAGTGTTTGGAATTTCCCCCTTGGAGTACCATTTTGGGGTATTTCCCTATGAGCGTAGTCTAGGCGGTAAGCATTGACAATTTAAGGAATTAGAAAGGGAAAATGAATTTAATTAATAACATTTGATAAACATGGTATATAAATTACCAATTTGAAGACTTAACAGGTTTAAATTCATAAAAGTTTGACCATTGTTACTACACGTTGTCATGGTTGTGACGTGACGTTGGAGGTAGGCGGAGCTTATAGGTGAGTTGAAGTCATTGACGTATCTATAATACTAAAATTACGAGGTCCAATTTGTCAGCCGTCATCGGGTAAAAACGACAAATCAAAGAATTCAACTCTATATATAACTAATATAGGACAATTGTTTAGATTAAAAATTACACCACTCCAGACCCTTTTGTTTTCCACATAATTAATATTGCCAATAATTAACAAGTTCCGGGTCGAATCCGATATCGATACCAATAGTATATTCACCTGTTAGCTATTACCTTATCTATACGTTCCGCATTTGACAGGCGCACCACCAAACGGTGTATTTAGGATTTTGCTATATATACACGGGTTATAATCAAAGGGCTGACACTACTAAATTCAATCATTGTCAAATTGTTCCCTATTGTAGTTTTATTCAGCAATCAGCAAGACTTTCTAAGATAACTAATATAGGACAATGCTGTTGATTAAAAAATACTCCATTCCTGGATAGTCAGGACCTTTTGTTTTCCAAATAATTAATATTACCAATAATTGATAAGTTCCAGGTCGACGGGTTCAAACAGAAAGATTTGAAAGCAGAGAAAACTTTGTATCTTATAATCGACATGACTTTATCAGATGACAATACTAATTACTAAAATAAGGCTTAGGCATAGCTATATACTTTAATTCAGTCACGGACCCGCGATATCACGGGTGTGTACTTGTAAAGCTAACGTTTATACGTATAGCTTTATCTGTATAGTAAAATAGCTGATTGCAGTATAAATGTAAATATGCGAATTTATTACGACATATTTATTGACATTTCTGGAAATCTTGCACCTTTTAAAGTGATCCACACTGGTCTGTTTTAAAAGTTAACTCCGTAATGAATTTGAAAGCATTGTGTATAAGTCAATGAGACAGCAACCTAGAGACAATACTTACACACGACATTAAGAGGTCAACATACAGGATCCATGTCGTGGAAACAACTTGTGACGAATAAAAATCGTAATATTCAAATGTGATTCCTTAAATTGAATAGAGATTAAATGATTACTGTGGATTCATTATTATTCGTTGGTAACTCATTTTCGTGGATTTCGTGGGTACAGGTAAACCAAGAAATTAAATTTTCAACGAATGACAGGTTTTCTATAGGCTTGTATGCATACCGTTGCAAAACCACGAAATTAAATATCCACGACCATACAAGTCTTCCTTTATCCACGAAAATTGGTACTAACGAAAATAAATGAATCCACAGTATTTTTGTTAAAAGGACAAGATGTAGCTAACATTTCGTCATAGATTATGATTTATGGTATTCTATACCTCAACACAATCTGCGCATTAACTTACATTTTTTCACATATGTATCTGCCTAGAGTGGTACACGATTCATCCTGCCATTTCATATTGAAAGAAGCGTGCATGTGTAAACAATCCTGGTTACCCAAGTAATTATTTGGTTGTTCTGGGTACCAGTCTGTATATGTGAAAAACTCATCTGTTGATGACCACATCCATGTTCCTTCAACCACATCGTCTCTGCCACCTAACCAATAATTATGATCTGGAATAAACAAATATTTTTAATGGAAGTGTGGACTCAGACTTTTCAAATGGCGAATTTTCACATAGACTTATGCAGGAATGAATTATTCTTCAGAGTGCCAGCAGGTGTTTTTGCAATCCAAAATCTAAAATAATGTTGTCCTGTTGGTTGGGTGAATGTGTTCTGATTAACATTGAAGCATTTAAACATATATTTTAGAAGGAAGGATTGCTGAATTTATCATTCATAAATTTCTATCTAAAGATTGCCAATAGGACAACCATACTTTCTTTCGACCTTTTTTTATCAGCTGTTGAATAGTTTTAACGAATTGTCGACATGTTTGTTGGAAAAAAAAAAAAAAAAAAAACATACATAAATAAATTCACGTTGAGGTTGCTTTTTTCGCTTTTGGGGATGCCTATCAAAAGTGGTTTCATGTTATTATACTGTTAGTATAATTTATGATACCTCAAACCAAAGGATTGTACCAGAAAAAAATACTCAACAAAATCGCTAATGTGAAAGACCAAAAACCATCGCTAAGACAGTAGTTAAGAGTATTCGTTCTTAGTTTCTTTCTTTCTCTATATTTCATAATCCCTTAACACCAATGGTTTACTGAATTCATCACTGGACTTCTCCATTCTGCCAATTACACAACACGTCCGATCAGAAGAAAAACATTTAATTCAATGCCTCTTGTAGAGAGAGTGCAAGGTTCTCTGCAAGAGACTCATTGCAACAATTTTTGAATGGGTTCGTAGTTGCAAGGCAAAACTGTCGCTATCCAACGAGAACAAATTTTCCGATACCAGTCTTAAGTCCCGCTCTTTATCCGTGTCCACCAAACAATCTTCCTTTATTTTTTTTTTTTGTTAACTTGCATTTCTTCTCTTTCTTTTTTAATTATACATGAACTATTTGCTACTAAACGGTAAGCACGTGAGAACAACCAATCGTTCAGTGTATACTTCATCACAGTTAATTTGATTCGATAACTCTCAAATAAATACGACCTTTAATGAGATGTATGACTTTTTTGGCAATACAAATCTTTTTATTTTACAAATTAACCAATAAGGGTCAATACTCGATTGGGAATATCTACCTTTTCCTAATGTTCTGGCCATCAGCATTAGATAGTCCGACTGTGCTTTATTATCAACTTCAGCAAGTCTCGCATCATGTCCGCGACAGCTGTTCTGCGAAAAAAAAACCATTTCTTATAAAAATGTATATTGCAAATTAATGTAACGATCATTAATGAATTAGAATCGTCTTACAGGACATTAAATAAAACCAGACTGTCGCTTACTCTTCGGGTAAACAATTCATTGAGGTACATCTTATAAAGAGTATTCGAAATATTTTTGAAAGAATTCCGCTGAAGCCGGTGCTAAGGACTCTATTAAACTTGAAGTAGATGCATGTTTGTCTCAGTGTTGAAGGCCTCACTGTTAGTTTGAGATTAAAATCAGCAATACAAGCGCCGTTCGTTTGCTTTTTGTGTGTTTTTGCTGTGTATGTACTGCTGGATAGATATTCTACAGCCTTTGTTTTTCTATTATAATGTCGATTAGGTTTAATTTATTAAGAGACTCCAGGAAATTCGTTAATATGTGTTATTTTTAAGCTGTCGTATTCAAACCAGCAGTAATGTGTTGTTGCTAAGGAGGAGCTAGCTTCCTGTGGTTGCGAGCACAGCCACACTTGACATCACTCGGTTTCCAAATTATGAACGTGTCGTTATTTACTTCCATGTTAAAAAAATAATATTAAAAATACATGAAACAACACTATTCTGTTTACTTCATCAAAAAGTCTCAAAGTCGAATATTTGAAAGCCAACGATGTAAAAGAACAGGACCAATTGAAGAGCTATATCTGTATGTATATAACCTGAAAAAAACCCCACTAAAAATGAAAGTCATGTCCATCTAAGAGGGAGTATAAAAACGTTTAAATGTCTAACTCATTTCTAATTCAATATACGGACATTTTAAGAAAAGTGTTATAAATCAAAGTATTGACTGAATGTATAACATATAATTGATATTGATTGAGTAGAGATAAAAGTTAGTGTAAATGATTGCAAATAGAATAGGACTACTTACTTGCGCATTTAGCCAACTATAATTGTCAGTGCTAAAGAAATAACAGGATATGTCATAATGGTGCCATCCATACGGACATTCAGCATATACATTTCCTAAAATAATGTCTCGTAATTAAACAAATGCGAATCAATTTCAAATAAATATTTCGACTATAATGTACAGTTGCAACATTTTCGTACGCACTTCATACAAAATGTACTTCGTTAACATTAAAACATCGTTAAAAGGGGCTTTAAAACACCAAAAATCAATCAATCAATTGTAACATTAAAAGTTAAACTACTATTGCCAAATAAGTATGCATTGACACTCTTATTTGTTTTTACCTCCTTATTGTTTTTATTATCTTTCAATATTGAGTGAATAATGTTTATTTGTAGTGTTTGCATGTAGATCTAAAATCTTACCCAATAAAATAATTGCTGTGCATAAATAAAAAGCTGTGAATAAATATGCCGACATCGCAGTCCCAATCACCATTTATTCCTCTTATCTATTATGATTATATTATTATAGTTCGGCACTATATTTTTGTAATCTTTAACATTGGTCAACAAGTACGATTGCTATTTATAAGTTTCTATCGAATAGAAGGTTAATTTTGTCTTATCTGAAAAGACGACTTCTTGTAACTTTGAGATGAAATAACGGACAAAAGGAAAATCTAATTTTGTATTTATCAACTTAGTGAAAATCTCCAAAAATTAACTATAATTATTTATAAATTATCATGCACACAATTTTAGAGTGGACCGCTTCAGCGCTTCCGCGCTTCATACAACATTTGATTCTGTCAACACTTGTACACTGCAATTAAGTTACAAAAAGAAACACTCATTTTTTTAAATAGACTTATGCAGACGTTTTAGTTTCAGGATCAAAATGAGAACAACAAATATGTTTGTGTTATCTAAAGTCTATAAAGGACTTTATGCTACGTACTAAAAACAAGTGACCATCACGTTTTGCATGAAGCTTGAAATTAATATAACTACATTTGTCATGCTTTGAATATCTTGTTCATTAAAAGGCTTTTAAGAAAATAGAAACATAATGTCATAAGGACAGACTCGTTATTTACATAAATTAGCTCCACTGACTCTCGCTAGAAGGGAACAAATAACGCGAGATAACGAAGCGCTAAGGAGAAGGGTTCGTCTGTGCTTCAGTCGGTAAATAAAAGGTTATAATGTTGTTATTCGCAGAGAAAAACAAATAAACAAACGTTATCTGTTTGACAACGTCATAAAAAAGTTTGGGATGTCTATCCCAAGAATAATTATGTCCAAAACACCGAACTTTTGAGTAAATGTCCTAAATTTCGACCTCATGTACATGTACAGCACATCAACGTATTTTTTTTTATAACATACTTGTATTTACTATGTAAAACATAGCTTGCATGCAAATTGTCTTTAAAAAATCATCTTGGGATCATAGCTGTATCCTATGCCCTTTATTCTTGTCTCTGAAAATTTTAATTTAAATTGTATAAGATGTTTTTATTCAAAATGAAATATAGTTTACAACAAAACAATTAAATGTATTTTGTAAGCTGTTGGTTTTTTTCTATTTTTTTTTGGGGGGGGGGGGGGTAGTTACCTTAATAATACATATCTAATATATAACACAATTTACGGCTTTAAAAAAAAAATTGACAATGAGTTAAATTCCACCTGAGTTCAAATGAAGTGGATGTAAGCAGTTATAGGCTGATTATTTCCTATGATTGATCAAGAATCTTGCAAACAGATTGGTTAATTTCCTTGAGTAAATAAGATCCTACATACTTCACCCTTGGATAAAATATGGCCAAAATACCCCAAACAAACAAAAAATGTCAAAATAAATCAACCCAATTTTTAATATTGCTTCTTGTAAAAATCGAGAGAAACAAATGCAAAATTACAAAAATAATAAACTTTCGCACCCCCAATTAAAATAGCAACATTTGAATATAAACATCGTACATTTTTTATAGTGGAAGTACTTTATAATTATTTCTTAATTGTATTCTCAGATGTTACATCCCAGCTGCTTTGTTCTAACAGGGGTGATCTGAGCCGGATCACCCCTACCAGATCACCCCAGTTTAAGTTTCTTTGTTATGCATGCTTTCCTTTGTTCTGTAACATTTTGGCGGGAATGTCAAATCCAGTATAAAACTTATAATTAATTATACGGAGAAGACTATCTATCAAAATTCACGCAGAAAAAATCCAGTGTATATGCTGGGATTCGAACTCAAGACCTTTAGCATATCAAGCCACGACACATACCACTTCACCAGGACGACTGGATACGAACTATCAGAAATTTACGTACTTAAAGGAAGCAAGATACTTTTATAACTGGGGCGAGTTGGCAGACCTTTACTCAGTGGGGTTTAAACCCTTTTCGTTAAATGAATGAGATGTCAGACTGATTGTTCAATTCGATTTTACACTTTTTTAAAGTTGGGCGAGTCGGTTACAAGAGTGGGGCGATTTTTTCATAAAGTGGCGATATAGTGTGGGTCGAATGGCCAGTGGGGCGAGTTGACATTGTTTGATATCTACTCATCGTGTTAGGGGGTCATATAGGGTATACATCATAAAGTAATATATAAAGTATATAATAATGGTTGTGTGGCGTTCTAAACTAGATTTTATGAATTATAAATGGTTTTTCGTCTAATCTAAAACAGCTGGGATGTAAAATAGTTATCCCATTCGGACTTGGTGTGTCAGTGTAAGATCACCCTCTGGCCTCCGGCCATCGGGATGATCTTACACTGACACACCGCGTCCTTATGGGATAACTATTAATGACATAAACAGAGTAACGCTTCATACGAAATAAATTCGTTATTTTGGTACGATCAGGGGTGTACGGAATTTTATATCGGTTTAGAAAATGCCTACGCAAAATTAAACACCGGTTTAGAAAATATCTGCGTTAAATTTAGTTCACCACTGATTAAAGGCAAGATGACTAATATTCTCCCCGATCAAGCGACAAAAGAAAGTATCAATCAGTACACATATCACTCTTAACTGATTAGTGTAAATCCGTCACAAACTTTCTGAGAACGTTTTGAATTACAAAAAATATAAGTAAATAGGATCGAAAGGATGTAAAGGTTAATGAGTTATCTTAGGGACGACATCAAAAGTTCAATGAAGGATAAAAAACTTAATTCAAATAGTTTTTTCACTGACCCCCCCCCTACCCCCCTATTAACTTAATTTGGGAAAAATTGATTGACCCATATGGATATATGTAAAAATCAATGTCGGATAACCAAATCTTGCAGCAGTTCAACCCCCCACCCCCAAACTATTTGAATTAAGTTTTTTATCTTACATTGATCTTTTGATGTCGTCCCTTAACTGTTCATAATCAGCAATATATTAATATTTAGTTCTGTTTTGTGTATTTTTTTTCAAATATTAAAATTTCGACCAGTACAAGCAGCCATACATGCAAGTGCCTATGTCATGCATGACGGCTGCTTTTGTTTAGATGGAAGTTGCACAGCGCATCCTTGACAACCGGACGTTATCAACACCTATCCACAATTACAACCATTGACAACGTCAATAGTTATTGCTGAGCGCGAAGGAAAAAATGTGTTCCAAAGTAACCTGTGAAAAATGCAACAAGCCAACCTGGTCAGGTAAGTAATGTAATAAACTACCAATACTGATTGAAGACTTTACACTTGGGTTCTGTTCTAGAGGAATTTGAAACAATGTCGTATGCAATCTTCGTTATTTTTTTTTAACGACGTCTCTGAGACAGAAATCCAACGACAAAAAAAAAAAAAAAAATAACAACTGATGAGGTTCATAACTTCTGATGAATACTTTTAGTATATCGGAGTAATTTTATTTTCTAGATATTATTTAGAATTTTTTATATGACTCTTATTTCCAAATACATTGGCCTGTATTGAGTATGCATTTTATTCCGATTTTCTACATTTTGCAAAAATCCATGTTTTTAAAAGACAAACGTATTTTATAGTTCAAAACCCAAACTGTATAGTCAGCTATAAGAGGTCCAAAATGTCAAATGTACGACATTTAAGACAAGAAAAGTCACGGCCTAGTTTATGTACGCATCAATAAACGCAAAACAAATATGATTTACATCGGTAAACGAAAATCATTAAAATACAGGCTCATGATTTGGGATAGATACAGGGTTAAACCATTTTGCGGGTACGCGAAAACTCAGCATAACCTAGGATACATGTAGTGGTGTAACAATACCACAATATAAGAACAAAGTTGAACTATAAAAAATCAGTTGAAAGGCCTTACTCATTATATTATATGTATTTTTCTGTAGAAACCGTACTTTTGATGAGCTGACAACAATCAGAAGGCATTTTAAAATTTATTTTTATTTTTCTTAATATCAATCAACATTCATCATGGTTACAATGTATTACTGCATGTGATACCAAAGTTTGGTTACAATGTTTTACTGCATGTGATACCCAAGATTTATGTATTACTGCATGTGATACCCAAGTTTTATGTATTACTGCATGTGATACCCAAGTTTTATGTATTACTGCATGTGATACCCATGTGATACCCAAGTTTTATGTATTAATGCATGTGATACCCATGTGATACCCAAGTTTTATGTATTACTGCATGTGATACCCATGTGATACCCAAGTTTTATGACATTTTTCCCTGGTTTGTTTTTTGTTTTTGTTTTTAATCAAATGGGATATTTTTTCAGGTTGTGGAAAACATATTGAACAGGCTTTGAAGGATGTTCCACCAGAAGAAAGATGTAAATGCCCAAGAGAGTCAAAATAATGGTGAGGGTTGTCTTTTATTTTCTACAACCACACGTCCTATTTCGGAATATTTCAATTTGTTATTAATTTTATTGAAAAAGCGCCATGCTAATGTTACATGGAAGAAAGAAAATGTAACTGTTTTGTATAGGCCTAAATTGATGCTCGGCAATTGACTGAGTACTGCCAAAATACGCGGGTTTGGTGTAAAAAGAATTTCGAATTCGAATAAAGGGTCAATACTCCAGGAAAAGAATAAAATAATAATTAAAAATTGGTTGTAATATGAATAAAAACTTATTATAAACGTCTTTGAGACAGAAATCCAACGACAAAAAAATAACAACTGATGAGATTCGTAACTTCTGATGAATAAAATAGGATCGTTTTATCCTACAGTATTCATTAAAATAGGAGATAGGGAATATATTTCTCCACACTCGTTACCTCTATCACACGTCAATTGTATATTTATGTCATTGAATGGGCCTTGCGCATGAATATATTTTTAGTTAACACAGAAATATGTACTCAATGAAATTATATATCTGATAAAAAAATAAACTTCAAAAACTCCTATTATCATTCAAACGAATGTTTTTGTGTTTATTATTTATCTAGTATAACTAATCGCCATATTTGAATATCAAAAAATAAGACAACGCGTGACCGAACGACGCATGGATTAAACGAGTGCGCAGCATATACTTTTTAAAAAGTATATACTTTTTATTACATTGTCAAATGGCTTTTTTTTATGAAATTAATGTAGAAAATGTAAGGGACTAACAGACTATATGTTTTTCCTACGCATTTACAATTTGTTTTGATCCGACGTTATCGACGTCTTGACAACGCCTATTGTTGTATGACGTCAGAGAGTGAAATAACCACGTTTATCATATACTTAGCAATGATATGATAGCTTTTGCATATGTGTAATGAGCGGAAGTACACAAGCCATAATTTCCAACCCGGGCTGATAACCCATATCAGGTGCATCTCGTGCACAAAACCCATAATAGTGCCTCTCGTGCAAGTTACTTCCGGTGTTTCCGGTATCGGTTGTTTACTTTTCCATTGTGACGTCAGATGTTTTTTTATGACAACGTCAAAATTTACGGGAACTTTTGTGGGGATAGTTTAATACTTGCTAACAAATGCCATTGACAATTATGAATCATTTTATAGTACAACAAACATGGAGTAGTAATGATCGTAAAACTCTTCCAAATTTTCAATGTTTCAAAATGCCTCTATAGGAAATGTTACCATAAATATATAAGGAGTTAATGATGCTGTTGTTGGACAACTATAGTATATTTGATTCATAATTTTAATTTTCTTTATAAAATGTTTGACTGTTTTAGTTATTGCATTAGTTTATTTGCCTTACATAAAACTATTGTCGGAAGTATATGATAAAGCGATTAATACATGGCCTTTTCCATATCAGCCTGGGTGTCATCCCTCGACCCATATCAGCACCTCGACTCCGTCTCGGGCTGATATGGGGGTCTCGGGATGATACCCAGGCTGATATGAAAAAGGCCATGTATTAATCTCTATTTATTTCACATGTGAAATTATCGGTTTTTATCTAACTGGAAAATCAATGTAATTTATTGCAACCAATGTAATAATTTTGTTAACGATTAACGCGCAATGAAAACAAATTTTGTTTACGTCGTTGTTATCATCGCCGCCATCTTTGCAGTAGGACAACCGGATGTGCCTTTTTGGCCTAAATGTGATTCGGCGGCGCTCAGTAGTCCTACGCCGAAAATTGGACTATTTTGCGTCGGCCGACGTCAACTGTAAAATGGCGCGCTTTTGTATATTTTTTTTATACGTTTGCGGCAAAGTACCGACGATACATACTGTCGTTTATAAGCATATTTGTATGAGAAAAATATATGAGTTTACATATTATTTTCATTTTTGAACATTGAAATATAAGGAAATATTATTTTTTCCTATCTGAACATAGAATTTCGGATTTTGATTTTCGGCCATGTAGGATTAAATGGCTAAATCAAAAATGGGAACAAAAAAATACCTATCCTTTGATTTGCTAATTTTTTTTACATCCTATTCTTGTGAGTTTTTGGCATCGAAATTTGTAAAGAACACGGGTGTTCAAGCCAGGGCAAAAATTTGTTCCCATTTTAATGCCGGGGTCTCATTTTTCAATGTTTTTCATAGCAAGAGCGGTATATTTTAGAAATTGTTAGCGTTTTAGTGTAAATATGAGTTATTTGCTGCACGGAAGTGAAATGAGGAATCCTTAGTAACTAGTGTCCTTGAAAAAAACCATATGTATTAAAAAAAAAAATTAAAAAAAAATATTTCTGGAAATAGTTTTCGAAATTTTTCCCCCACTTTTTTCGCTAGAGTTTCGGCTCGGCCTCATTAATTAGCAAATTCAAAAAAATGGTCGCCTCAAATTTTTTCATACATTTCGGTAATTATCTTGAGTATATATTGTATGCTTTTTTAAAATTTAAGACAATTCTATCGATTAGATATAGAGAAAAACAAGATTGATTTATAGTGTAAAGTTCACGGAGGGATGACACTGTTTTTCATCTTTTCATTTAAAATAAAAAAAAATTAAAGGGAAACTTCGCAAAAAAATCAAAAATTGATATTATGTTCATTAGGCATAAAAATGCTCAAATTCATAGATATTATAGTTTTATTCCGCTAGATAAGCGATCACCATCGATTTTAAATTTAGAGAATCATTTCCATCCGTTCAGCCATT
Source organism: Mytilus galloprovincialis (assembly GCF_965363235.1). NCBI lineage: Eukaryota > Metazoa > Mollusca > Bivalvia > Mytilida > Mytilidae > Mytilus > Mytilus galloprovincialis. The sequence goes on along the minus strand of NC_134839.1, from coordinate 19,513,042 downwards.
TTGTCTTCGTTCCCGGTTAATAAAATCGATATGTCTATAAACCCAAAAGGAACAAAACTACAGTAACCGATGTAGTCGTAATTGCATGTCGATATCTTGGCAATCGTACGGTTGTTTTATCCGACTTACTAACTTCAAGTTGATACGGAAAATATTCTTATTTTTTTTAAATTACCACGGTCTTTTGTTTTTAAACTGTTGATATTGGAATTAGGTAAAAAGTCAAAGTTGAAATCATAAATAAGTGATCCGTGAAAATTGTTTTCGAAAATCTAATTTGTTCATAATTCTTTAAAGTAATAAACTTTTTTCAAATAACTTTTAATCTTCCCTCATCTGATCACCAACATGGCTACAGGTATTACTTTCAAAGGTATTGGGAGGGGTGTGAGGTGACACGTCCAGGTATTCAAGCGATTTCCTGTCGGGCTTGCAAGTTCATGCATCGTTTCACTTCTGCATGTATTGATCAGTGTACACGGCTGATAACTTATAACTTTCCATTTTGAACTATCAGATGTATAATATACAACTCTGTCTTACTTGTCATTACTAAACTCATACGCTTGTTTATAAATAACATTTCTGGTGTAAAGAATATTATTCATAAAAATATAAATAATACCCAAAAAATAAGATTTGATGGAATTAAAATCTATTTAAATATTTTTTCCAAGGGTGAATTTGGGAAAATGTAATATATACTCATTGTCAATGGTGAAGGACAGATTGGAACATACCAGAAATATTGATTTATAAAATGTACGCACTTGCCGATGATTCGTTTATACGACTGGGTTGAAAGTTATGAAACTAAAGCGCAATTTAAAATATATACATGTATACATTAACATAAGAAAAAAAAAACATATATTTTGAATAAATTGGGGTAAAAGTTTGTAAATAGACTAGTCCACGTATGCCAACAGTAGGTAATCATCGAATGTCGATAGACTATTGTATACCAGAAGAAGAAGAGAACCAATTTGATTTAAATACAGGTCGATGTATAACTTTTGCTTTGGTTCATTGAAGTTGTCACGGGAAATAGTAAAATCACAGATTTATATTTCAATAAGATTGTTCTCGAACAAAGGAAGGAATTCGTCATCACAATTGTAATATATGCCACTGGACGAACACTAATTATCCCCAAGGGATGTGAATATTTTGCTGGCAAACTTTTGAGTATCAAAGTTTCAAATTAATTTCGGGATTTATTTTCTCTCTTGGTATTCAATAACAGAAAAAAGAATAAATTACTTGTCCGCTAAATAGGGGTATTCTTGTCAGATAAAAGACTTTTAGTTACATTTAAAAAAAATATGGAAATATGACATTAAATTGGTTCTGTCGTTTTTTTAAACATCGTTAAAAAGATGTGTGTCTAAGGTGAACGCCACAAGACAAGAACCCTGTAATACTAGTACGAGAGTATAGCATTTAAACCTTGCTTCTCAATAATATGGTTGTATCGGAAATCTTTTCATACAAATTGACAACTCATGGTCCGATATGCATGTACTATTTGCCACATAACGCCCATAGATCTTTCTACCATCATCATCTTATTCTTTGATATTGCTGTAAACATCGATGGTTCACACCCAAACAAAATGGGAGTAATGGACCCTCAGAGCTTCTCCGTGTTATACACTTGTGGAACTTAATTCATAGACGAAATTTCTGTATTGAAATGAATCTACATCTCACAAACAGGATTTTCAAATAATGATTTTGAGTAATCACCTTACAAACCAATATAAAAGTATGGCAAGATATAACCATGAAGGAATTTAGTTTTTGTCAGTCGCAAGAACTCATCACAATCATAAACGTATACGTATATATGCATGCAGTTTCAAATATCAAGAACAAGCGGTCGATGTCGATAGTCCGTTTTCTAACTGTTCAGAGTTAGACATGTCACTAGTTCATTCTTGGAAGCCTTCATATTCCCTGTCCAACGATGGGAACTCTTTCTGTTTGTATTGACTATAAATGCTTGTATGGTAATTCTGTCGTTTATCTGTACAAGTGGTTGCATTTCCTCTCCTTTCCCAACAAACAAACGAACGAAACGCTACTATTTTGCTTTCTCTGGAGCTCATCCTCAGTGGCGCTTATACGTCAGGAAACTTACATGTATGTATACTAATAATGATTGTTGCAAGAACAACGATGTATGGACAAACTATTCTAAATTCGTCAATATCAGTTATGCATGACTAAGATATAAGTTTTATTACAACTACTGTATTACTTATTTGGATTAATGACGGCTATCATGTTCAACATTGCACAAAATATTATCATAGAATTTAAAAAAAAAAATTGTCAAAAAAAATAATGCCTTAGCTTAGATAATTGGTATTCTTTTCATAAAAAGTTCGTGTAAATGATTGTCAAATGAATTTAATTATGCAAGAATAAAATGTTAAAAAGAAACTAAAACAAAAAAATCATGCATTTTGTATGTTGTATTTTTTTTTCAATTAAAAACTTTAAAATTGCTATAGTTTTATAAGAATTTAAACACAGCCAGATTTGAATACAAGTTAAAAAATTCCGGTAGTCAATGATATCAAACAGATTGGCAATGGTATAACAAATTGGGTAATATTGCATTTAGTTTTTATCAAGGATTTGTATAGTAAGAAGGATTGGAATCTCGCGGTTTATCGTAATCTCTTCCGCGGCGATACTTCGGCGAGACTTCGCTACTCGCCACTAGCCCACTACTACTACTCGTCACTTACGATATCGGAACAATTTTTTTCCGGTAAATTTTGTGAAAACGTATTCAATTGTTTTCATGTTTTTGTTCCTTCTAAACAGTGTTGCGGTGGTAAGGATATTTTTCTTTTGTTTCAAATGAAATAAATTGTTCAGTTTTTAAATCAAACGTTAATTAATTCTTTTTTATTCCCACTTTCTTTTGTTGACAAGCGTAATTAAAGTGTTTAACTAATTATTGAAATGTGTAAGAGGCAGTGTTTTTACAAGCTTTGTTCTGTTAAGTTTCATTTCAATCAATTGTCCCGATTAACTAAATAAACAAATTAGTCAATAATAAAAGATAATACTTGTTTACATAAAAATCTATTTTTAATCAAGATCAAAGATCAATTCGAAAGCTAGTCCTTATTTTGAGTAAAATGATTTATGATAAATAGTTAACACATCCTTACAATAATTATTATTAATGAATCAGTTAATCGAAAATGTCAGATTTTTTATCCTGGGATCACGATATTGATCTTGATTTTTTATTAGGTGAATACACAGAGTATGACACCGACAATAGTAACAGCGATGGAAGTGGTGATGACACCTGCTCTAAGCCTAAAAAACCAAAGACATCTTCAGGTCCAGGTGACCAGACTTATTACACATGTCCTGAGTGTAAAAAACAATTAAAAACTATTGCCGGATTTCGTGGCCATGTAAAAAAACAACACAACATTGATGCTAAAGCTAGTGAGAACAAAACATTTAAAACATCTGACCCTAAGAGTGAGAAGAAACATCTTCAGTTTAGTGGAAATGATTTTGACACAATCTTTCCAACAGCCTTTTCTTCAACCCTAAGCAACATAGAAAATGATCCGTTTCTTCTGAATGATGACATTAGTGTTATGTGCAAATTTGCTTCTTCTTCTGAAACTATTCGTTCAATATTGGGAAATAGATTTAAAACCATATTTGTAACAAGTTCTACTAATCTGACCACATGTAGTGATCGTGAGCAACTGTTTAGGCAGTTACATTGTTTGAGAAGTGACCACACACTTCAAGAAGAGCTAACTGAATTGTGTCTAACAATCACCCCAACTGTTGTGAATTTGTTTATCCAACTATTTATTGAGGACATTATTGGTGAGCTTTTTGTGCAGCAAATTAAGGTCGTCAAGCAAGCATCCGACACACAACAGTCCAATCTTAGTACAAATGACCAGTCTATCCTATATTATATAGCCGGTTTCATCATAAAGGCATTGAAGAAACGCTACTCTTGTGTTTCCACTAATAAATCGTCCATAGTAAGCAAATTGTTGAACAGTACTAATAACACTACATTTGTTACTACATATGGGAAGTGGTTTACCAAACATACAGAGGTGGTCTTCAGAAACCATGTGATACATTTTTCTTTCTAGTAAGAGAACTTGAAACGATTGTTCGTAAATCTATAAGTCCACCTTATAGTGCAAGCTCTCTGTCATTACAACCCCTCAAAGAATCATTTATGGAATCCTTCATGGTAAAGTACTATACAGACATTATGTTCAAAGGTGAGACTTGTGATACCATGTCATCCATGACAGAAGACATTATTCATCTCTTTCTGACTGTCCGTGGGTATGCTTTCACCCGTATTGAAAGAAATAAGATAAGTAACAGCAGCAAAGCTTCATCTGGTTTACGCAAAGCATTAAAGGAAATAGTTTCTAATTAATCTGACTTTTCTGTGTGTTGTAACTTTCATAATGCTTAATGTAGATGTAAGGAACAATAATGAGCGAGAATAACCATTACCAGTATATGTTTACTGTCGAAAAGTCTAGAAATAGTACACATTAAATATTCTTTGCTTGTATTGACTTTATAGCATATGTATATGTACTTGTAAAGCATAATGACTTTTGTGATGTGCAAAAAAATGTATGAAATAAAAATATTTTATTTTGAGTTTGTCTTTATAATTGATCTCTGTACATGTCGGATAGGTTTGCTCATTGATGAAGGCTGTAAAGAAACATACATACAGTTACTAATAAGATGTTCATTTGTTATTGGGTGGATAGTTGTCTCATTGGCGACCTTATACCACATCTCCTTATTTCACTACTCAAAGACATTACTCGTACATATTTACATAAAAAATCTGGCATGTAAAGGAAATTGATAGATGATGTTCAATAATTTATTTTTACATCAAAATAAAGACATCCAATTTAACAAATAAATTAGGGTCAGATATATATACATGTTCAAACAAGTGAGACAATGTTAAAAAAAAAATCATCAACAACTGACATTTAACGGATTATGTTAAGGATGTAATTTGGTGAGGATAGGTAAAAATTAAGAAATTAAAATTGATATTATAAGCTTATAGAGCATTAATATATATAATTAAGAGTAAAGATTAGCTAAAATATTGATAGGTCATGGACCTCTCTTTCCAGATAATTGAGATTTAAAATATGGCATACTTTTACCTTATATCTAATTTGCATGGGTATTATTTGGGTCTCAAAACATAAGAAAGAAAATCAAGAATCTTCTAAAATTTTGGTAAATGACCTTTCATGAGCTATTAAGTCTGATATGAAAAAATACATGAGTGTTATGGGGCATAATATTTTACATTGTATTGTATGGAAAAACACCAAGGAGTCCCAACAGTTGACACAAATTCCAAAACCTCACCTAAGTACATCCTTAAATAACACAAATATATTTTATATTACAAAATGTTAAATTAATTATATAATACATTGTACACAACAAATTAACAAACAAAACTACTAGTAACTAGTACCTAATTATTTACAAATTATTAACAGAAAGTTTGTTTTATGTCCAGTGGCAACTATTTCAGGACCAGAAAGACAATTTAATCTATTTGACATCACAATAACCATGTGACAGAAAACATCATTAATACAAGCAAGATCCCCTACACATTAACAAAGTTTGTTTTATGTCCAGTGGCAGATATTTCAGGACGAAGGGACAATTCTTAAAGTGGAAGATTCATATAAACTAAAACGAGTACAGCTCGAGTTATTTTGCATGAAGAAATATAACTGTAATATAATTCATTGAACCAAAAAATTTGCGATACATTTAAATTAAGATACTGCATACCTTTTTTGTATATCTGCTTTTTTAATACATTTATCTTAACATCATTGTTGATTGTACATGTTAATCACACACCATACATGTATACACAAATGCAATGCATGGTTAGGGAAAAGAACAGAAATATAACATACATTTATACATTTAATCAAAAGTAATTTCCACGTTTTGGTAACTTGCTGTTGTCAATGACCATATTTCTGTTTTCCTTGTTGTTAATGTTAGAGTGTCGTGGTGCCAAGGCCTGGGCTCCTACGGCTCGCATTGTCGTCATCATGTGTCGTACATCATACACAGTTGGATTTGAGTTGTCACCAGCTCTATGTCTATAATGCCCAAAATGTTGTTCGAGTGGGTCTTGGTTGAAGTTGTGGGTTAAAACAAACTTAGCTCCAATCTCAAGAAGAAATTTGACACATGCCACAATGGAAAGCACACTTATCTTCAAACCAGTTAATGTTTGTCTACTTAAAAGCATACCTTTCCTCTGCTTGTTTGTAAATTCACCTGGTCTCTGCATAACAGATTGCTCCCACAAATCAAAATAACTTAAAAAGTCACCAGTAAGCCACTGAAGCCTTTCGTCATTTATATTGGTGTATGGATTCAAATTCGGATTCCGCTTATTTCGTCCCTCATAGAGGTTTCTGACATTTAGACAGTCAAAAAATTTGTCAATTATCCGGAGAAAATTAACTGTTTCACTAACATTATCACCGTACATCATCTCCAAAGCATTTGCCACAGTAGAACTCAGCACCTGAAATTGATTATCCATTTTAAAAGAATTGTAACAAATCATACATATACATGATAATGATGATAAATAACTGTAAATTCAGAAATTAACATGATTAATGCAACTTTTTTTAATTGGACTCCTATTGAATAACAATAACCAGAACTCGCATTATTATGCAGTTATGATTTATGATATAAGACGGTTTCCCTAAAGTAGCAATTTTCATGATTATCAAACGGACATTCCTGTTCCTTCTTCAAAAAGTACTATTTGTGAATTTACATGTATAGTTAATACAAGCATGTACAAATGCATATATATGGTACATGTTCATTTATTATACATTGTACAAGTTATACTGTACATTTATTTTGCAACAATGAAACAAGATGTCAATAGTGCAAATAATAATTTACTCTGTACATGCTGTACGACAGTATATAATATGCTATCAAAGTTTGAGATACATGTATATGATGTTTTTGCTGCCCAATAGTCTTTTTTTATGAACATATCAGATGAAAATCGCAAGACACAAACCAGTCATCATGTGGGAGATTGATTTTGAAATCCCCAGAAATTGTTTCTAAAGCCTGCAGTGGGACCCACCAACAAAAGATGGCTGGTTAAGTGTCTAACATACAATGTATGAGCCTTGTTTATAATGTGTATATCTGAATGAAAGGATCGTACAATATGATATATGACCCCTGCTATTTTAGAAACAAATATTTGTGTACAAATGTATATGCATGTAACACACATTTACATGATTAATGTTGGGCTAAAATATCAATATTCAAAATGCATTATAAAATCAGAAAGACTAAATTATTTTGATTTCGTACCATATAAACTAAGGCTCATATACATGTATAAATTTGTAAACTTAATCCATACATGATTATAATTCTTACCTGTGCAGCTAAATTCACTTTCATGCGTCCAAATGGTGTTAGGTCAAGGTGGCTTCTTGTCAGTTTTGGACATGGAGTGTAAAGTGACATCTCACAATGTTGCTCAAACATGGTCAACAAATGAATCCAGGATATGTCTTTTCCATTATTCCACAATTTGCGAGTGTTCAGGTGTGAAAATGAATTGCTGTAGCAGTTACGTGTAGTCTTAATTAAATGGGGAACATCTGACACAAAGTAAATTTTCCTGCCATCTTCTGAAAACGGATTGTCTGTGAAGTAAACAAAGTCATTAACTTGTCCGTGAAGATTGAAAAATTTACGGTTTGCTGATGCACCATCACAGGTTAGGAATAAAACTTTAAGTTGAGCAGCACTTGTCTCTAATATGCGTATCGCTTTCCAGATTATGGGATACAGAAAGTCTGCTGTAATGCTTAGTGTTGCAAACCCAGCCAAAGGAAACTTCAGATCTGTAGCCACACCTCTTACCATTAAGACCAGCATGTATTTTGCAATGTCATTAGATGGACTGTCTTTAAAACTCCTTTCCATGTCCATAATTTGGTTGCCAACTTTGTCGAGATTGCAATAACCGATTAGTTCCCCTGTATGCTTGTCATAAACTAGGTCAGACTTGATTTTTATCTCATTAAAGAGAATTCCTACATAATTTTTCCAAACATCCTCTGTGCTATACATATCTCTTTTGGTAGCTTCTTCCTTCAGGACTTTAATGACATCAGGTAAAAATCCGTTGTCACTCCGGGTATAATGAGAGTAATCAAACAGGGTTCTGGAACTTGGTAGTGTGATGAATCCGGAATCTCTCAGGGCATCATATGCTGACGACGACTTTTGACGGAGATAGAGACACCATCTCAAAATCATAGGATGCCATCGCATACCCTTTGTTGACTGTAGATTCATACACTTCATTTGTTCAGTCCAGAACAACCTTTGATATGAATTTTCATCAGGACATGCTTTTTCCATCTCAGCATTGCATGTTGCCATGGTATCTTTAATTTCAAGTGATTGGCTAAAGTCTAGTGTAACTCCTTTGCTTGCCATCTCTCGTTGAAACTGGTTTTTAGTGCGTAGAATCTCATTCTGCAGATCTGTAATTTTGTCTTTCTGTTGGTGAATTTTTTCTATCAGCTGTAGCTTTGACATATTGCTGTGCTGCATCTTACTGTGAAGATAGTCAGTTGGGCCTGAGGTTTCCTGAGTTTTGCGTTGCTTTTCTTCTTGTCTGTACTTCCTGCCTACTAAAATACGTCTCAGTTGACTGCACTGGTAACATCTGTGACCTTGCACAAGGAGTGCACATTGAACATTGCGGACTGTTGATGAATATGATATAGTTCCCTTGACTGCACCGAAATCACCTTCTCTATAACCATGACAGTTTGTTGAAGCAGGTTTAGCATGTTGCACTGCGCTGCCAATTGGTATTACATCGATAAGGTCATTTTCATAGTTCCCAACACACACAGAGAAGCTCTCAAGTTTAGATAGTAAAGACTGAATGTTAATAATTGAATCAAATGTTGTTGGCAAATCTTTCCATAATTGGTGATCAGAGCAAAGTTCTATCCGGTGAACAAATACTTTGGCTGCAAACTTCTGGTCAATGGTAACATTTAGTTTTACTGATGCAGTGCCTGTAGGTGGGTACAACTGCATAATTTGAATGTAGTCACTGTTTTGATCAAGTGTATATGAAGTACTTAGGTATTTCTGTAGATTACTTTTCAAATCTTCATAAGGCATTGTTGAACTAACAGGGTCAGAATAAAGGCTCTCTTCTAGTTGTATATCTTCAACATCTACATGATCTAGCTGTGTCTGTATAGGTTCAATGTCTTCAATTTCTGCAGGATTTACCAATCCTATTTCCATTTCTTCTTCAAAGCATGCTGTTGTTAAGTCTACATGATCATGACTGGTGTATGAATGGTCAAGATTGAAACTGCTGTTGACAGACGACTGCTTAGGTTCGATGTCTTCAATTTCCGCAGAATTTATCAATCCTATTTCTATTTCTTCTTCAAGGCATGCTGTCGTTAAGTCTACATGATCATGACTGGTGTATGAATGGTCAAGATTGAAACTGCTGTTGGCAGACGACTGCTTAGGTTTTTTTGGGACCTTTCTTTGTGATGGGACATTTCTTCTTTTCTTAAGTTTTGGCATTTTGGTGAATACTGCAAAAAAAAAAAAATGTAATATTAAGTTGTTTTTTTTATAAATAAGGCCGTTACTTTTCTCGTTTGAATTGCTTTACATTGTGGCCTTTTTATAGCTGACTATGCGGTATATAATTTGCTCATTGTTGAAGGCGGTACAGTGACCTACATTGTATAGTTGTTAATGTATGTGTCATTCTGGTCTCTTGTGGACAGTTGTCTCATTGGCAATCATACCACATCTTCTTTTTTATATTCGCAATAAAAAGATGTTATAATATGGCTTTTTCAACACAATGATCATGTATCACAACACATCCTGGATGCCTGTGTCTGTCCCAAGTAAGGAGCCTGTAATTCAGTAGTTGTCGTTTGTTGATGTGTCACATATAAATTAGTTATTCGTTTATTTTTTGTGAATAGACGACATAAATTATGCTGTTAGTTTTCTTGTTTAAATTGTTTAACATTTGTCATTTCAGGGTCTTTTATAGCTGACCATGTGGTATGAGCTTTGATCATTGTTGAAAGCTATACAGGGACATATACATGTAGTTGTCAATTTATGTTTCATTTAGCACTTTAAAAGTCCAGCTCAGAGTGTAAGATTAGTGCAATGCATGGTTAATATACATGTTCTCATCCTAAATATGCAAATAAATTTCCTGCTGGATGTTACATAGTCAATATAAAAAAAGATGTGGTATGAAATTCAAAAATAATTCATATGAGAAAACTAACGGCCTAATTTATGTACAAAGTATGAACAAACAAATAAGTAACACATCAACAAACGACTGCAACCACTGAATAACATTCTCCAGACTTGGGGCAAGCACATACATACAGAATGTGACAGGGTTAAACATGTTATCGTGGGACTACTCTTAACTGTGTAAACTGTGTACATATATATGTACATATAAAAAAAGGTAATCCAGAACCTAAATGTAATAACATTGATATATTATGTGTGTATATGCCTGTCCCAAGTCAGGAGCCTGTAATTCAGTGGTTGTCGTGTGTTTATGTGTTACATATATATTTGTTATTCATTCATTCATTTTTTGTATATAAATAAGGCTGTTAGTTTTCCAGTGTAAATTGTTTTACATGGTCATTTTAGGGCCTTTTATAGCTGATTATGCGGTATGGGCTTTGCTCATTGTTAAAGGGCTTACAGTGACATATAGTTGTCATTTTGGTCTCTTGTGGAGAGTTGTCTCATTGGCAATCATACCACATCTTCCTTTTCTTATACATCTATAGTGTTTTATCTAGACTTAAAAAAGGGGCACTTTCAATTCTGCCAAATTATAATCGGTGTGCAATGGTAAGATTTTTCTTTTTAATTCACATTTGAACATCAGATATATTTTGCTTTTGAATAGCACTAAGAAAGATTAATTGGTTATTATGTCACATGTGTATCTTCGAACAATGCTTGTCTGTCTGTTCACATGTACATGTACTTTGTTCATTTCCATAACATGTAAACTCTCGTTGGCAATCATATATACCACATCTTCTTTCTTATATATGTAAATTTAAATGAAGAAGCTTACCTTAACAACCTAATAACAATCTACCAAAGCATATATACATATATATATATATATATAGACCAATCTAAATTTCTTATCTATGAATTAGTTACGTCTGTTGACCATACAAATGTGGGTTATTAAGCTGTTGTAAATGACGTCCTAATTGAACAATCATCTCCTTCTGTACATTGTTAACTTGGATGTTATTTAGTCTCTTTTTGGGGAAATAAAAGTCTCAATTGAAATCATACCGCATCTTGTTTTTTTTTATTTATGAGATGAATATATATATATATATATATATACATAGTAAACATGGCAATGTAATTACTAGCAGTTGGGTTGTGAGAAGTCTCAAGACTGCTCATATTATGCATCTTCTTATTTTTTATTTAGATGTACAAATGTATATATACAAAGTAAACATGGCAATGTAATGACTAGAAGTTGGGCCGAGGGAAGAATCAAAACTGCTCATATCATGCATTGTGTCATTTTGGTCTTTTGTGGATAGTTGTCTCATTGGCAATCATACCACATCTTCTTTTTTAATATGTGATACATGTATGTGTTTAAACAGATGTCAGATATACATGCAGATGGGAGTACATAACGGGAGGCAATGCTTTATATTTTATATAATGAAGTACCTTCAAGCTTTCATTAGAGTAATAGAGAATGTATTGTGATGAGTTGTGTTGAGGTGGTGCCACTTCTTTCTACATGTATCTATCCCTATGAAGGTCGACTATAAAGTAGAAGATGGATATAGTCGACCTTCATATGGATAGAAAAAAGTGCCTGTGAGTACTTTCACAAATAAACTTGACATTGGGCTGAACGTTTGATCATACGGGCTGAACTGGCTAAACATTTGAAAAGATTACCATCAATGCATTGTCCATTTCCACATCGACAAAGACAAATCTATGGTGTTTTCTATGGAACATGGCCATGGCTTGTTAAAATTGATGTTAAACTACCTCAAAACACATGGTTTAACTGTTTCATTTCGGAAGAAACAGGAAGGAAGTAACAGATGATAATGACAACTGGATCCCCTCCCAATTTCGGCCTGTTAAAAATTGCGATTCATCTGAGAACCACATTGATTTTTCAAGACAGAAAAGTATCACAATTCCCTTATTTAGCGGTTTGAGCTTTCATCAATACATTTTATCACCAATGTTTTACGTTTGTAAACATGTTTGAACGTTACTCTAGGCCAATTGAAAAACTTTAATCATTTTTCCGAAGCCACCCCCATTTTTGCTCCAGAACGCCATTTTTGTTGTAATCAACTCAAAAAAAGGGAAAAATTACGAAAACTACTGCACCAATCACTACGAAATTTATGCAATACACGAAGAAATCATATATCTATCAGAAAATATAAATATTTTCACTCATCTCCGGTTTTTGAGGAAGGAGTATAAAAATAGAAAATGATGTTAGGACCGCCCAATAGGCGTAATAGGGTGAGGTCACTTCGGTCAATATGCAAATTCATTCTATGGAGCCGTGTATTCTTACTGCGATCGTAAAAGTTATTCATAACACCAGAACCATTTTAAACTTCTTATTTCAAGCATAATATTTGATAAATATAGATTGTAGATACTTACATATCGATGTCTGTTTGTTTAGGTGATGCAAATGTCAGCCATTAATCAGAGCTTGTTTAGCATTTTCCAGATGCATCACGGGTAATCTCACAAAATCTCTCGCCGCAGAAGATATTATACTACAGTCTATGCAAAAGCCCACGAGATTCCAATCCTTCTTACTATACAAATCCTTGTTTTTATTAAAGATTAAAACTACCATTTTTTACTTCATTTACGCCAATTACCGCCAAGAAAGTAATCAAAAATTGTTTCCTTTTATTTTTATACACTTTCGGAATTACGAATCTGAAATTTTATTTTCAATTAATTTACACAATTTAATTATTGTATCTTTATTCTCATCGTGTATTAAAATCGTGACAGCATACTCTTTCTAACCCTTTCTGTTTATCCTTTCCAAATAACAACATTTATACCTGTGTACGGTTGAACTCACACCTGCGGCTAAATAGCTACAAGGTAAACAAATTGACCTCAAGCCGAGAAATATACAGTGACCTTTACAAAATAATATACACACTCTGCTCACACTTTAGTTGCATTGAAATGATTATCAAAACTATAACGGTAAATAGAACTGAAATAATTTCAGTTCAATATCAGTAAAAATGTTCAATAAATATTTTATGAAAAAATTCTCAACAATAATTAATGAAATTTATTCGAAAACATTTACTAGATAATTTAATAGGAGTTTAATTCATCAAAACAAAACGGTATATGCATATTCATTTTCGTTCATTCTTGTATTGTGGTTAATGACTACGACCATTCGTCAGCTGTGCGCTTTTAATTACGTATATTGTCGATAAGCTATAAGAGTTAAACAGATTTTATTTTTTCCCAGAATTCATTAAATCGGGCTAATACGTCACGACCCACTCGAGAATTCAACCAAAAAAGTTTCAAATACTTGATTTTCTCCGTTATTAGAAGGAATATAAATTTAAAACTTTGCAAATGTGTTTTTTATATTAAGATGAACATAATTAGATGATAAGTAAAAAATCGCGGAATTTCCCTTTAAAGGGAAACTTCGCAAAAAAATCAAAAATTGATATTATGTTCATTAGGCATAAAAATGCTCAAATTCATAGATATTATAGTTTTATTCCGCTAGATAAGCGATCACCATCGATTTTAAATTTAGAGAATCATTTCCATCCGTTCAGCCATTTTGTCTTCGTTCCCGGTTAATAAAATCGATATGTCTATAAACCCAAAAGGAACAAAACTACAGTAACCGATGTAGTCGTAATTGCATGTCGATATCTTGGCAATCGTACGGTTGTTTTATCCGACTTACTAACTTCAAGTTGATACGGAAAATATTCTTATTTTTTTTAAATTACCACGGTCTTTTGTTTTTAAACTGTTGATATTGGAATTAGGTAAAAAGTCAAAGTTGAAATCATAAATAAGTGATCCGTGAAAATTGTTTTCGAAAATCTAATTTGTTCATAATTCTTTAAAGTAATAAACTTTTTTCAAATAACTTTTAATCTTCCCTCATCTGATCACCAACATGGCTACAGGTATTACTTTCAAAGGTATTGGGAGGGGTGTGAGGTGACACGTCCAGGTATTCAAGCGATTTCCTGTCGGGCTTGCAAGTTCATGCATCGTTTCACTTCTGCATGTATTGATCAGTGTACACGGCTGATAACTTATAACTTTCCATTTTGAACTATAAGATGTATAATATACAACTCTGTCTTACTTGTCATTACTAAACTCATACGCTTGTTTATAAATAACATTTCTGGTGTAAAGAATATTATTCATAAAAATATAAATAATACCCAAAAAATAAGATTTGATGGAATTAAAATCTATTTAAATATTTTTTCCAAGGGTGAATTTGGGAAAATGTAATATATACTCATTGTCAATGGTGAAGGACAGATTGGAACATACCAGAAATATTGATTTATAAAATGTACGCACTTGCCGATGATTCGTTTATACGACTGGGTTGAAAGTTATGGAACTAAAGCGCAATTTAAAATATATACATGTATACATTAACATAAGAAAAAAAAAACATATATTTTGAATAAATTGGGGTAAAAGTTTGTAAATAGACTAGTCCACGTATGCCAACAGTAGGTAATCATCGAATGTCGATAGACTATTGTATACCAGAAGAAGAAGAGAACCAATTTGATTTAAATACAGGTCGATGTATAACTTTTGCTTTGGTTCATTGAAGTTGTCACGGGAAATAGTAAAATCACAGATTTATATTTCAATAAGATTGTTCTCGAACAAAGGAAGGAATTCGTCATCACAATTGTAATATATGCCACTGGACGAACACTAATTATCCCCAAGGGATGTGAATATTTTGCTGGCAAACTTTTGAGTATCAAAGTTTCAAATTAATTTCGGGATTTATTTTCTCTCTTGGTATTCAATAACAGAAAAAAGAATAAATTACTTGTCCGCTAAATAGGGGTATTCTTGTCAGATAAAAGACTTTTAGTTACATTTAAAAAAAATATGGAAATATGACATTAAATTGGTTCTGTCGTTTTTTTAAACATCGTTAAAAAGATGTGTGTCTAAGGTGAACGCCACAAGACAAGAACCCTGTAATACTAGTACGAGAGTATAGCATTTAAACCTTGCTTCTCAATAATATGGTTGTATCGGAAATCTTTTCATACAAATTGACAACTCATGGTCCGATATGCATGTACTATTTGCCACATAACGCCCATAGATCTTTCTACCATCATCATCTTATTCTTTGATATTGCTGTAAACATCGATGGTTCACACCCAAACAAAATGGGAGTAATGGACCCTCAGAGCTTCTCCGTGTTATACACTTGTGGAACTTAATTCATAGACGAAATTTCTGTATTGAAATGAATCTACATCTCACAAACAGGATTTTCAAATAATGATTTTGAGTAATCACCTTACAAACCAATATAAAAGTATGGCAAGATATAACCATGAAGGAATTTAGTTTTTGTCAGTCGCAAGAACTCATCACAATCATAAACGTATACGTATATATGCATGCAGTTTCAAATATCAAGAACAAGCGGTCGATGTCGATAGTCCGTTTTCTAACTGTTCAGAGTTAGACATGTCACTAGTTCATTCTTGGAAGCCTTCATATTCCCTGTCCAACGATGGGAACTCTTTCTGTTTGTATTGACTATAAATGCTTGTATGGTAATTCTGTCGTTTATCTGTACAAGTGGTTGCATTTCCTCTCCTTTCCCAACAAACAAACGAACGAAACGCTACTATTTTGCTTTCTCTGGAGCTCATCCTCAGTGGCGCTTATACGTCAGGAAACTTACATGTATGTATACTAATAATGATTGTTGCAAGAACAACGATGTATGGACAAACTATTCTAAATTCGTCAATATCAGTTATGCATGACTAAGATATAAGTTTTATTACAACTACTGTATTACTTATTTGGATTAATGACGGCTATCATGTTCAACATTGCACAAAATATTATCATAGAATTTAAAAAAAAAAATTGTCAAAAAAAATAATGCCTTAGCTTAGATAATTGGTATTCTTTTCATAAAAAGTTCGTGTAAATGATTGTCAAATGAATTTAATTATGCAAGAATAAAATGTTAAAAAGAAACTAAAACAAAAAAATCATGCATTTTGTATGTTGTATTTTTTTTTCAATTAAAAACTTTAAAATTGCTATAGTTTTATAAGAATTTAAACACAGCCAGATTTGAATACAAGTTAAAAAATTCCGGTAGTCAATGATATCAAACAGATTGGCAATGGTATAACAAATTGGGTAATATTGCATTTAGTTTTTATTAAAGATTAAAACTACCATTTTTTACTTCATTTACGCCAATTACCGCCAAGAAAGTAATCAAAAATTGTTTCCTTTTATTTTTATACACTTTCGGAATTACGAATCTGAAATTTTATTTTCAATTAATTTACACAATTTAATTATTGTATCTTTATTCTCATCGTGTATTAAAATCGTGACAGCATACTCTTTCTAACCCTTTCTGTTTATCCTTTCCAAATAACAACATTTATACCTGTGTACGGTTGAACTCACACCTGCGGCTAAATAGCTACAAGGTAAACAAATTGACCTCAAGCCGAGAAATATACAGTGACCTTTACAAAATAATATACACACTCTGCTCACACTTTAGTTGCATTGAAATGATTATCAAAACAATAACGGTAAATAGAACTGAAATAATTTCAGTTCAATATCAGTAAAAATGTTCAATAAATATTTTATGAAAAAATTCTCAACAATAATTAATGAAATTTATTCGAAAACATTTACTAGATAATTTAATAGGAGTTTAATTCATCAAAACAAAACGGTATATGCATATTCATTTTCGTTCATTCTTGTATTGTGGTTAATGACTACGACCATTCGTCAGCTGTGCGCTTTTAATTACGTATATTGTCGATAAGCTATAAGAGTTAAACAGATTTTATTTTTTCCCAGAATTCATTAAATCGGGCTAATACGTCACGACCCACTCGAGAATTCAACCAAAAAAGTTTCAAATACTTGATTTTCTCCGTTATTAGAAGGAATATAAATTTAAAACTTTGCAAATGTGTTTTTTATATTAAGATGAACATAATTAGATGATAAGTAAAAAATCGCGGAATTTCCCTTTAAATTAAATTCTTTGCCTCAATTTTTCCAAATTTTATTTTCATGTTTCTGAATATAGAAAGATTATCTGGTTTAAAATTTGTCTAATTCTACTGAGTAGAAAAAATGTAATGACAACATGAAATTAGGATTCCGAGCAGTCACACACGTAACGTAAAAAAGGGGCGGCGGTCGGACCTGATAGAAGACGCACACTGCTATTACATTCCAGCTGCATCTATTTTTCTTCTGTTACAAATGTTCAAAAATATTAAATTAGCTTTCCTTTTGAAGTTTCCAAACCATAATAAATCGTACTGCTTTAAATAAACCGGAATTATTTGGTATTCGTACCGCAAGAGAACTGCATTATATTTTATATTTATATACTTCGTTTCCGGTAAATAAAAGTTGGTGGCTCGATGTTTTTATAATCAAATCATTGATTATCATTAATCGATAGTACTATCCTGAACCTCCTCATAAAACCCAATCGATCGCACTAACACCTGAACTTCCTCAGTAAACAGAACGCTACACGTAATTTGTCATCAGCGTTCTTTTCTGACGTACATTTTATCTGGCATAATCTGCTGCCGAGTGTTGGTTGCTCTTAGACTTGTAAAATTTTCTCTTTAACTTTGTTCTTTTTTTAATAATTGAACACGTTTACACTTACAAATGTAATTCAGTTTTGAAATACTTCATTTACGAAAATCTTATCGTATATATAATGTAGTATTGGTGGTTTTAAAGAAAGTTCCTTTAACTCAAGTAAAGAAGAACAGTTTTGATACTGTTTTTCAACATCATTATGTGTGTGGTTTAATATTTTAATTTTGTTTTGGCTCTGATATGTTTCTGTTATGATATAATGATATAATTCTATTTTATATTAAATGTAAAATTTAATACTTCTGAAATAGTATTTTTTTTAATTTAAAAAAAATACAAAAAAATACCTATTGACTCTATTTAAAATGCAATTTCAGTTCAACGTGGAGGATTTTCCACCCCTCATAAACCCAGTTGACAAAATGGGCATCCAGGAATCTCTTAGTAATTTTAAATTCTCATCCAATAAGTCAACAAACAAAATTATTGATACTAAACTAACTGAAGCAGTAAATAATCCAATTGCTAAAACAGAACCTTACAGAAAGTCCAAACAAATTTTGAGACCAAAGGCTAAACATTGTACTACTGTCAAGTTGTGTGCAGTTTCTAATATTGGTAGCAGCTTTAAATATGTTCCCAAAGCCAACCAGAATAATTGCACTAGTGTGTCTGAGTTTTACACAGTTTCTACAAAAAATTCCTTTGATTTACTATCCATCTCTAAGACTGACAAGAAAGAAAAGTGTAATGATGATGAAATGTATGAACCTGGAGAAATTCCTCATGAAAAGAGAAAGATAATTCCAACTAATCACAGACTTCATAATAGAAATAATAAAAGAACAAGTCTTTATATCCAAGCCTTTGGCAAATCTCTAACATTTAATACATTCAATAAAACTATATCACTATCAACCCTCAAATCATTTGTTGAAAAACATACTGGAATAAAAAAAAAACAGCAACATTTCAGGTTAAAAAATGGTCTCACATTATCCACCATGCTTGTTAACATTGGTTACGAAAAGAAGTTCTGTCAACGTCGTCTATCGAAAAATAACCAACGTCAAGATCAACGACCGGAAGTCCTCTCGACCAATCATATCAACGTATTCCCTAATATGCAAATCATATAAGAATTATATTTTAGTATATTTGAGTAATTTTATTTTCTAGATATTATCCATCCCATCTTTATAATTCTTTTAAACAATTTCCATATAAATGGGTACTTGAATGTGATTGGTTCATTAGAATTGTTTTCCTTGGTTTACTCTTCGTTTGACAATATTCGCGAAACTAATTTGGCAACCTATGTAAAAAAAATATGTCGAATTATTTGTGATACATTTTGTATTTATTCATTCGCGAGACATGTGAATAAGAATATTTGGGTAGAGAATTTTAAGGATTAGACACATTTTTTAGAATTTACTGACATATAAATTAGGCCGCTGAATCAGGAACTTGTCACCCTGCCTATTTAGTTAGTTGGTTAATCGGACAACACATGAACATGTATAAACTAACATTAAATACAACAAGAATATTTATATATGTATGATTCATTGCACATCCATTACTGTTCTAATCAAATCTAAACTTCATTTTTGTCTCGCTTGACGGAGTCAAAAAGCGAGACATAGGTATGTTCTTTCCGGCGTCGGCGGCGACGGCGGCATCAACAATGAATTAGTTTGTGACTATGTCTAGTTTATGGTGAACCACTAGTGGTAAGTCAAAGATATATTGTATACAGTTGTATAAGTATTGGCACATCTCATTACCATGGAGATTATTTGACCCCGCCCCCTCAGTTATGGTCTATTGACTTTGAAACTTTTGCTTAGTTTTCATGTATTAGTTTGTGAAAAGGTCAGTGTATGGGGAACCACTAGCGGTAAAGTAATGATAACTGGTCTGCAGTTGTATAAGCATCAGCATATCTCATTTCCATGGAGATTATTTGGCCCCGCCCCCTCATTCATGGTCTATTGACTTTGAAATTTTTGCTTAGTTTTAATGTATTAGTTTGTGATTAGGTCATTTTACAGGGAACCACTAGTCGAAGGTTAATGATAATTGGTATGCAGTTGTATAAACATTTGCATACCTCATTTCCATGGAAATTATTTGGCCCCGCCCCCTCAGTCATGGTCTATTGACTTTGAAACTTTTGCTTAGTTTTCATGTATTAGTTTGTGATTAGGTCAGTTTATGGGGAGCCCGTAGTGGTAGGTCAATGATACTTGGTAGGCAGTTGTATTAACATTGGCACATCTCATTACCATTTGAATATTTGCTAAACTAATTATATGTTAAAGTGTTGCTGTTTTTTATTTCAACATTTGCATTATCGAAATTACAAAAAAGCGAGACATATCTCTGTTTATAACAGTTTATTTTATATAAATAAGGCCGTTAGTTTTCTCGTTTGAATTCTTTTACAGTATCATATCGGTGCCTTTTATAACTGACTGTGCGGTATGGGCTTTGCTCATTGTTGAAGGCCGTACGGTAACCTATAGTTGTTATAATGTCTATGTCATTTTGGTCTTTTGTGGTCAGTTGTCTCATTGGCAATCATACCACATCTTTTTTTTATACATTTGACCGCTATATACAATCCCGAGGTCCAACTGAAAGTTAAATTCAATAGACTAATAAAAGAATTAAGATTTTTAATATTACGAATTGTGAAAGGAAAAACACGCATGGCGAACATCAGTCAACTTAAATTAACAAAAGAATACAAATACACATATTATACATAAGTAAAACAATATTTTTATAATTCTGATTCTGTATAAAGAACGCTTATGATTACTAAACATAAATTTATATTTTCAGTAGAAAAAAATATCAGTCGAACGCATTTTTTCTTATAATTTCAGGAAACTTTTGGAATGACGTTGGTTGCTAGAGAACTGAAAGCAAGAGATCATAGTTATTTTGTATGTAAACCTATGTTTTTATTGTTATATTCAATAATAAACATAATGCGTTGTTATTAATATTGTTGTTTATCAAAACAAAAAGCAGAAAAAAAAACTATTTACATTTCCACTCAGTGTCCCGTTTTAACAAGGTCAAGTTATTTGACCTACAGACAAGGGCGGATCCAGCCGTTTTAAAAGGGAGTTCCCAACTTAGGATAAAAAGGGGAGGGGTTCCAACCATATGTCCCCATTCAATTGCATCGATCCTTCACTGCAGACATACAGAGAACCGACAAAACGTTTACAAGGTACATAGTGTATACTTAACTAAACACCAAGCGTCTCAGTGAAGGGTGAAAACATTTTAAAATAAATTTAGGCAAATACTACGACAGAGAGAATAAAAAAGGCAGAACCTTGTACATTTACCCCAGGAAACTGACCTGTTTGTATATTTATAATTTTAGCAGCTGGTGTATTGGTGCATATTATTAGAATATATGTTATTTGTGAAAATGCTGTAATTTGGACTGTGGACACAAGATATACGTATAATAACCTTTTAATGACTAACATTTATGTCTTTGATAAGTTAAACATGGTTTATTCATAAGATTTGGTATACCGTTTGTTTAAAAATTTGTAATATTCGGGCCTTGCATAACTCACTTCTACGGTATGCATAAGTTCCGTTATAGTAAGCCAGTGATGATCAGTGAGCTGATAACCAATCATTTTGTCATTTTCAATTTTTCCATCACTGACAATTAAAAAAGTTACCTCTTTTTTCTTTAATATGAAACATATAATAGTAATAACTTTTTCTAAAATGTAAAACACTTTGGATATTAAATAAAAACCACTTGCTTGCAATTGTCCTATCAATTTGATTAACCCGGATCTGCTTACTCTACGTTTTTACAACCAGTAAGTAATGAAGTTTGACGTCTTGAAGAAGTTACACAGGAGAACTTTTGACAAAAAGGAAACATTTCAGAATCATTGGTGTTATATCGTCTTGAACATACCTGAAATATTTGCCACTAGACATTGAGCAACCATCAATCAAGCAATCGGTGTTATATTGGAAATATATAATACATTAATACACATGCGCTTGGTTAAAATCAAAATATGGACAAATGTGGCCCTCAAGCAGCAAAAGGGCTAACAGTTTTTGAATGTTATAAGGGCACTCGACGTAGAAACGATGTCTGTCGATGTTAAAACAAGACATACATGTATCCTCCTGACATTAATGTACTACAAGGTTTTGATTTCATCTCATTTGTACTTCTTGATGTTTTTAAAAAGTACATGAAAAAAAATAAGACTGATACATGTAGTTGAATTCTTGTAAAGTCTGTTGTATTGTTCTAATAATTTAGCATTTATGGATATTGTTGTCTTTCAAAATTTGTATCTACAAATAAAAAATTGACAAGCTTGTTCATTTTCTTAATTTTAGCAGCTTGTGTATAATATTATATTATATATAAGCAAAATATATTATTTGTGAAAATCTTGGTATAAATGAAAATACAGAATAGATACAAGTGGCCCTCCAGAAGCAAGAGGGCTAACAGTTTTTGATTCTTATAAGGGCACTCGGCACAGAAACGAGGTTTTTCGATCAACATTAATGTGTTTCAAGATTTTGCTATCATCTTATGTACGTCTTGATTTTTTAAAACGTACATTTAAAAAAAAAAGGACTGATACTTGAATTCTTTTCAATTGTGCTGTTTTGTTCATATAATTTTACATTCGTCGATATTGTATAAAAAGTACGACATTTTGTTCTATTTTTTCAAAATTTGTATCTAAAAATAGCAAATTGACCTGTTTGTACATTTTACTTATATTAGCAGCCTGTGCATAATATTACATTATATATATAAGCAAAAGATGTTATTTATTTGTGACAATCCTAGTGTATTCTAACCTTCACGTCAAGTTTTATTGGATTCTAATCTTTGATAACAGGGTTATTTTTTTGAGTTGTAATGCACAATTATTGTGGTAACTGTTTCGAATTCTGTTATAATGTAACTCACTTTTACTTATTTTTTCTTTTTCATTTGCTCTTTGATTGACAACCTTATAACAATTTTTTTTTCTAATAAATCATATACTAAAACGGATTATTTGTTTAGTGTATAACACTTTTTATTTTAAGAAAATCTACGTGCTCTGAATGTTTTTTTTTTTCAATTCAAATGACTAGGATCTGTTTACCCTTTCGGGACATCTTTGATGGCCCCAAGTAAAGAGTGGAAATCGATGTCAGATTGATGACGTTACATTGAAGAACTTTTGTCTAAAATAAATATTTCGGAATCATCGGTATGATATCGTCCTGAACATGCATGGACTATTAGCTACATCAAGGAATCATTAATCAATCAATCACTCAATCAATCAATGTGATCTTGTAAAGATATACATTAAAACACATGTGATTGGATATATATATATATATATATATATATATATATATATATATATATACAAAAAAAGAATATGAAACATGTGTTCTTCCTGCATCTTGATGGATCAGGTAGCACTAGTACACAGTTAGGAAAAAACTAAAAATTGCCACTCATAATTTTCATACACCCTCTGTCTCTTCCTTTCTTATAAATGAGGCTTAATATTTGTGTTATGCATGTGTATATTTATGGAAAGGGCATTTTCAATAATTTTGATTTACAATAGTGATAATGGTGATAAATAATCTTTTTTTTTGTGTAACCATGGCAACAATCTGCATTAAATTTTGTTAGATACAAAATATTACAAAAGGAGGGTGAACATGTCACAAAATTTGGTCCAAGGAAAGATTTCAATCAATTAAAGTGTTAACTTTCCTGAAACTATAGACATTTATCTATCAAGAAGTAAAAAAAAGATCATGCATTTCTGCTCTTTTTTCAATAAAATAAAATTGAAAAGATCGAGGGTCAAAGTTTTATTGAAAACACTACACTAATTTCTGGACCTATGGACGGTACGCATGGGAAAACACGGACTGTCAAACAGAAAAATGGCCTATGAAACATGCTAAAAATAATCTATATGTTCATATAAACCTAATTGGAAGGCTATATTATTCTCCATCTATCTAAAAATTTATTTTATTCTACAAAAACCTTTATATTAAGAAAAATAACCATGGCCAAAATGCGAAACTAAACTTCTAACTGGGTATTGCTAGCCTAGGTGTTATACCACTAAATCATATTAACTTCCAGTGATGGTTATTTCTTATACATGTATGCAATGAAATGTTATATGAAATCTTGTGTATAGTACTGGACAGGAGAAAACTTTATTCATGCCAAGTAATTCTTTGTTTGAAACCAAGATACATTCTGCACAAAATTTTTTAAAACTGTAAATTTAACAAAGACTTACGAAGAAAATCAATGGTGGTATTACACCTAAATGATTATCTTTTGAATAACATAGTAATTTTCTTGCAAAAGCACACAAATAGAGTTTGCAATGAAAATTTTAACTAAAATTCCGTCTAGTTCACGAAAATGTTTTATTTGTAAATGTTTTAAGGGCACTAAGCGCATAAATGAGGTCGGTTGATGTTAATAAAATTAACGGTACCAATTTTCTTGCACCAGATGCGCATTTCGACAATACATGTCTCTTCAGTGATGCTAGTGGTTAAAATATTTGAAATCCTAAGCTTATATAAAAGATGAAGAGCTATAATCCAAAAGGTCCAAAAAGTATAGCCAAATCCGTGAAAGGAATAAGAGCTTTGCATGAGGGAGATACATTCCTTAATTTATAATAATTTCCATCATTTTGTAAAGCAAATTTTAATAACACAAAAAATCCGTATTTTCATGCCAGTACCGAAGACATAAGACATATCCTTCTGACATTTATGTTCAACAAGTTTATGCCAGTGTCTTATTACCGTCTCGCCTTTTTTCAAACGTATATTAAAGAAAAACGGCTGATACTTGATTTTTTGTAGAGTCTGTTCTATTGGTCCTACAATTTGACAATCATACATGTTGTTTGAAAAGTACAACCGTCATTTTGTATTCCTTATTTTTTCAAATTTTGTATCTAAAAATAGCAAATCGATATGTTTGTACATTTTCTTAGTTCTAGCAGCTGGTGCATAATATTACTTTTTCAATAAGCAAAAGATGTAATTTGTGACAATCCTAGTATTTTGTAGGCCGACATCATAGTTATATTCTAACCTTAAAAAGTTCTATTGACTGACATTTCAATTTTTGATAACAGTGTCTATTATTAATTTTTAATTTGACACTCTCTTTTGTATTGTGACACATTTTATTTATTATACTGCTGCGTTTTATAGCGCGCTATACGATAAAAATAAGTTCGTTAGTTTAGAATCTGTCAGGGAACTAGAATTTCATGATAAATCATATTTGTACTTTTCCCTGTAGAGAAACTATGTATTTCAGAACTTTTTTTCTTATAAAGCATATGATAGTATTTTTTTTTATGTGTAGAAATCTTTTGATACAAAGAAATTCGATTCGATTGAGTATGGTGTGTGTTCCCTTTCGGAGCACCAACATTAACCCTGTAGTTCGTGTTGCGTAGTCATTTCGGAGCACCAACATTAACCCTGTAGTTCGTGTTGCGTAGTCATTTCTTTTGTTTTTCCGGTTTAGTTAAGTAGAGGCATTAATTACAAGGGATATCTTCCTCTAATAAGCTTGTTCTGCCACTCTCAGACTAACTACATGTATATATTCAAGAATATTTGCTTAATAATAAAGCATATGATAATATGTTTTATCAAGTGTATAATACTTTGGATGTTAAAAAATTCGATTCGATTGATGTGCTCTCCATTTCAGAGCACCAACATTAACCCTGTATTTCGTGTTGCGTAGTCGTTTCTTTTTGAATGTTCGTAGTGTTTCGGTTTATTTCAGTCATGGTATTACAAGGTTCTCTTCCTCACATTCGGAAAAATGGGAAAAGGATAGAAGTTTCGACATTTGGAACATATCCACTACCATCTGTAAAATTGATATTACATAACGGTCAATCAACACGTGATGGCGTCCATAAATTTTCGAACTGATGATATCAACTTATCCACTTAGAACTATTGCATTATAGCTTCCTTTTGAGTAGCAACCCTCTATCAAGGAAACCATGATAGGAAGCCCTGGAATATCGTATCGAAGCTGTAATAATTTACTGACCAACATGCATTCATGACATATTAACTTCTCGTCGTTAAAATGTAATTCAGTGCGTAAGAATTTATTCAATTTTAAACATAATTATTCAGAGGTCCTTGTTAATACTTTACGACCTGAATGAGAAACTTAAGTTGCAACTCCCTCAAACATTTACGATACAAGTTTTGCTGCACCAGATACACATGTCGACAATTAATGTCTCTTCTGTAGTGATATTCACCAGATACACATGTCGACAATTAATGTCTCTTCTGTAGTGATATTCACCAGATACACATGTCGACAATTAATGTCTCTTCTGTAGTGATATTCACCAGATACACATGTCGATAATTAATGTCTCTTCTGTAGTGATGTTCACCAGATACACATGTCGACAACTAATGTCTCTTCTGTAGTGATATTCGTGGCAAGAAAAGAGATTGAAATCCAAGAAATCAATATTTTTTTTAAATAGCTTTTAACCACGATTTAGTCAAATCTGGGAAAAAAATTAGAGCTTTGCATAAAGGGAGATATAATTCATTCATTTTAATTCAATTTGTTTTTTACCTCAAATTTAAATTTATGTTCATGCCACTAACGCAGCACTATTTTTTTTTTCATTATCCTTGTGGTATAACAGTCCACAAGCAGAGGTATCGAGACAGTGATAGAATTAATATTCATTGTACAAATATAAAAGACAGCCAATTTTCAAGTACCAATATTTTTTCCTTCTTTGTATTTGGGACAGGGCAACCGAACAAAATATTTTGTGTTGAATTACACCCAGTAAACATCAATGTAATACATATGAGTTGTAATGCATGTCTTAAACCTCTCTCTAGGTGACATCTGAATAACTTATTTTTTTTTTGGTGTAGTTGGGTTGCTTGTCTAACAATTGTTATGTATACCCTTTCCCAAAATTTACCCTCATGTATATTTTCACAAGATATTATTTACATAGTAATATATATGACTGGCATTTCACATACCTTCAGCTGGTTTATATCTCGTGTGAAAACAGTTAGTTTGTTTTCCAATTATTGGAAATATAAGAATTTTGTATTATCTGGGGTGTCTCAAATTTGAATTGAAAGTCTTCTTTTATATTTTATTTGCTAAATTTGTTTCATTATGAAACATCATATACATGTAATATGTCACTTGAAGTATTATTTTCTATGGTTTGAAAATAAAAAGACTCAATATTTCAGAAGTACAGTCTCTCAGATCACTCCTTTCCTGTAGTTAGTACCTAGGGTATATTAGGTTGGTGTTTAATAATCCGGGTCCGTTCGCGCCCATTCACGTTCGCACCTACTCATTTTCGCTCCCTTTCACTTTCGCACCCTACATGTTTGGACACAAAGTCCGTTCACACCCTACATGTTCGACCCAATTTTAATTGGTTTTGTTTTTAATAACTCTGTAATCAAGGTTTGGCAATTGTATTCTTACAAGTTGTCTCAAAATAAAGAAAGACAACATTTTTTTTGTGTTGAATAAATCTTAATCATGTTTTGGATAGTGTATTGTTAAAAAAATGATAATCCTTTCTACATAAAATGGGATTCTGTCAACATTTTATTTTGTGTTGAATAACTCTTAATCATGTTTTGGTTAGTGTATTGCTATAACTTTGTTTCATTGACTTGTTTCAAAATAAAGTGAGATTCTGACTACGGTTTTTTTGTGTGTTGAATAAATGTTTTTCCAAAAAAAAAAAGAAAAGATGTAAATCATATTTTGTTCTTCCTATAAGAAAACAAAGACCAATTTACTGGGGAACTTTATTATAAAGACATCTATTCTTATAAGGTTTGGTCAAACGTTTTGAACCAATTGAAAGGTTTGTTGTATCTTTATTTGTAAGTACAGTAAAATAATGATATAAAGTCACAGAATGTTCTTAATTAAATGAAAATTGACAATACAATGCTACTTTAATTAAAAATCGCTACAGATTTCGTTTTGTTAAGGAGGAAAGCATAACTACCTTATTAAGGTCATTATTCCTAATGCGCCTTAAATTGAGGTACTCAAATCTCAAATGTAAACCAGAAAAAAGTGACTGATTTTAAGCTTTATGACCATGTGAAGCCATGTGTATTACTATAGTATTAATGAATGGGTGTTTTTATAATGGCCCTGTTATATGTCCAAGGTCTGTTATAATGGTCGAGGAAGTCTGTAATGGCCCGAGGCAACGCCGAGGGCCATTACAGACATCCGAGGCCATTATTACTGACCGAGGACATATAACAGAGCCATTATAAAAACACCCATTTCTTAATACATTTATTAACCAACTGAATAAAAGTGTATGTGTTAATATACCAAATATCCAAGATATTAAGTTGACAGAAGTTATGTGTTGAAAACAGGAGGAACAGTGATCCCTATATATGGTTCTTTAATGTTGGTTGCTGGTTACTAAATTAAATAAAATACAAAAAAGTATTATACTCTTTACAACTTAATTTTATTAACTTTTTTAAAAACCCTAACTGTGCTTTATACAGACAAACCGGGCATTAATACAGGGCCATTACAGAAAAACAGGGCCATTACAGAAAAAAACAGGGCCATTACAGAAAAACAGGGCCATTACAGAAAAACAGGGCCATTACAGAAAAAAAACAGGGCCATTACAGAAAAACAGGGCCATTACAGAAAATACGTTATTTTTAATAACCAGTCATTTTTGGCAATAATGTACTTAGTTGGTTAATAAAAAATTATCAAATTGCAATTATAACAAAACAGCAAAGATACTGAATGATAGAGATGTGCCATTTTGTATATAAAATAAGAAGAATCTTCGTTCAAAATAATATTAATATTTTTTTATTGCATTTGATAGAAAATTGAGATTTTGTGGCAAATACATCTTAGACTTTTGCAAAAAATTCAGACTTTTTATATTCGTTATAATTTTTGCTTAAAAGATTACTCACTTGTATTTTCATGACGTGATAACAAGTGATTACAAGTCCTAAACAACCTTTAAACACCCCCCCTCCCCCCCCCCCCAAAAAAAAAAATACAACAAAAAAACTCGTGTTAAGTCACTTAAGGTGGTATAGGAGTTTAAATTTTCGCGCCTTCTGCGCAAGAAATTGCGCATCTGATATCGAAATTCGATCTTTTGTCGTAAATTCTTTCCAAGATAAAAATAAAACAGATTATTCTTAATTCTGTGTTTCAATTGATCAGGTTCACACTTTTTTTAGGAAAAGATAATCAAATACGCATTTTTTGATTAACAACATTTGACAGTGATCACTTGAATTGGTCAATATTTATATTTGTTTCAACTAATATCTAAATTTAAACACTTGTTTTAAGGAAATAATTGCTAGCACTGCATATCTATCAAGAACCTAATTGTCAAATATAAGAATATTAGGGAAAAGTGGAGGATTAATCATACAATTTCCATATGTTTAGCATATATAACAATCAAATAACAATATATATAATAACGGTATAAAAGCCATTGAGTTATTCAAAGGGACACCAGCTGTCAAATTCATGTTCACTGATTTGACTCAAATTCTCATATTTGATTCATAACAATGTAAATAAACTCATCATAGATACCAGGATTAAATTTTGTATTTACGCCGGACACACGTTTTGTCTACAAAAGACTCATCACTGAAGCTCGAACCCCAAAAAGTTAAAAAAGGCCAAATAAAGTACGATGTTGTAGAACACTGAGGACCAAAATTCCTAAAAGTTTAGCCAAATACAACTAAAGTATTATATTCCTGAGGTGGAAAAGCCTAAGTATTTCAAATATTCAAAAGTTTGTAAACAATTAATTTATAAATATAAGAATGATTCGCTTTTAGCAGCCAGTATGGTCCAATTTTGTCAAAATAAGCTAAGAAACATTGATGATGGATTATTCACTTGCAAGTTAATAATTCGACCTATTAAAACTCGTATTTCACTTTCATCAATGATTAAACAAAACAAAAACATATTATTTTTTTTATGTATCTAGTATGTAGTGCCCTTTTAAAGAATACAAAGAACAAAAGTATCAAAGAAAATTTAGTTTGAAAAAAATTATTGTTTACCACAAACAGATTTTCAGAGTACATTAAATGACTTAAAAAGAGATAAGGCTAGGAACTAATGTGTTTCCCAGGCATGGTCGATTCCGACGCATATGTCACATCAGCAGCAAGAAGGATTAACTGTTGTGGTTTTGCGAAAAAATGTTTAAAAAAATTGACCAATAGTTGAATTCTTGTAAAATCTAGGGAATTTTTCATAGAATCTGACATTCGTACATAACATATAAAAAATAACGAATACATTTTATATTCTTGATTTTTAAAATTTTCTATCTAAATAGAGAAAGTTATCAAACTCGTGTATATTTTCATAATTTTAGCAGCTGGTTCATATTGTTACATTATTTATTAGAGAAAAAGATATTATTTGTGAAAATCCTGTTATTTCACACCATACATGTATACTAACCTTTTATTGACATTCAAAACTTTGATAACATGGTTTAGTAATAAAGTTATCTCTCCTTCAAATTGTCACACATCATACTTTATTGGTAAAATTGAGAATGGAAATGGGGAATGTGTCAAAGAGACAACAACCCGACCAAATAAAAAACAAAGTGGTGCCTTTTATAGTTCAATATACGATAGGAATAAGTTCAGGTAACTAAACTGTCAAAACTGATCATTTTTTCCCGGGATTCCCTTTGCTTTCCTCCGTTGGTAGCAAGGTATTGGGGCACAGTCAATAACTGAGAAATAGTCATCTTCAAATTCATTTCATTTCAGTGAAAACTGCCCGCTTGGCGTTCCATTTATTTTTTTTATTATTTGTAAACAACGGCAACAAAATGAATTAAATGTAACTAGAGCTGCATACATACTCCCGAGAAAAAAATTAATTATTTAGCTGTTTTCGTTGAAAAAATGTTCAGAAAAAAACACAAGTCCCGTATCAAACGGCAAAATCAAAAGCCCAAACACATCAAACGAATCGATAACAACTGTCATATTCCTGGTACAGGCATTTCCTTTTGTAGAAAATGGTGGATTAAAACTGGTTTTATAGCTAGATTAACTTTTCACTTTTTATAAATAATTGCAAAATTAAACAAAAACAAAGGCCAACATACACAAAAACGAACTATTTTATGAAAAAGGGGCACTATCCTTAATACGCGGCAAATTGAGGAACACAAAAGCTGTACATAAGCAAAATATATGTGTAGTGATATTGGACATGTTTCAATTTTAACTTGTGAGTGAGCTTAACCATTTGTGCAGATTGGGAGAGCAGAATACCATAGAATAAATGAATAAAAATTATGGAGCTATCTTTGAAAAAAGACATTCTTTATCTTGAGGATATTATAAAAAAGAAGATGTGGTATGATTGCCAATGAGACAACTGTTCACAAGAGACCAAAATGACACAGACATTAACAACTATAGGTCACCGTTCGGCCTTCAACAATGAGCAAAGCCCATACCGCATAGTCAGCTATAAAAGGCCCCGATAAGACATTGTAAAACAATTCAAACGAGAAAACTAACGGCCTTATTTATATAAAAAAAAATGAACGAAAAACAAATATGTAACACATAAACAAACGACATCGACTGAATTACAGGCTCCTGACTTGGGACAGGCACATACTTAAATAATGTGGTGGGGTGAAACATGTTAGAGGGATCCCAACCCTCCCCCTAACCTTGGACAGTGGTATAACAGTACAACATAAGAACGAACTATAAAAATCAGTAAAAAAAGGCTTAACTCAGATGGACAAAAATACAAGTGGACGTGGCCGGGTACTTGTACATCCCGACAAGAAAGACACTAGGAACATATCTGAGAGTACTCACAGTTATCTGACTGCTAGTTCAAACCACTAACAACTAATAAAACAAATCATGCATCTAAGACTAAACTATCAATCCGTACACATCCAACATCCAATGGATTTAGTGTAAAGACGTCATAAACAGCCAGAGAAAAACATGATCTTGTGCAATGCCAAGTTACAGGTATCGACTGATAGTAGATCCATGAATGTGTATATGTATATAACATACTAGAAATATTTAGTTTGCTTTTAATTTACTGATAACAAAATCAATATTTATACCAATAAAAACAATATTCAATGAGCCAGTTCTTTTATGGACAAATGAATCTCGTACCCTGAAAATTTATCCACTTAAGTGAAAATGTATCACCATCGAAACGAGCCATCATACATATCCAAGTTTACAATATGAATAGATGAAATTAGGAAAGGTTACCATCACCGCCTAGCTAACCAATATTATACATATTAGTATAAGACCTCAACATTTGTCTACAACAGTTTAAAGGTTGTACAAAAGCAAAGACTGATATGACTAATTAATTAACAAAACCGTCAACGCTTTTTTATTTCTTAACGTAGTTCAACAATTTCACTTGTTGAGCAGGAAGTGTTAGTTCAAGCAAAGTATTATGGTTTTTGTATATTTTTGGTTTTCTGTTATCAGTTTTTGTAGATGGTCTTCTTTACTTTTCGCTTTTTCTCTTCTTATCTTTTTAGCTTCCGTCGCTTTTTAGTGCATGGACGAATGTTCTTTGTGTTCCTCCATGTTAAATTGTAATATAATTATGAGTTATTATGAAGAAACCTAAATTCATTGTAGTTTAAATGTTACAACTAAGAATCCCATAGTTTTGGTCGATATTGATAAAAGATCCTTTTCATCCTATCAAATTTTCAATGTTTCATTTTGATAATAGTCCCGCTGATTTACATCGAGATCATATAGTGCAATCCTTGTCTGTCATTCCGTCTTGCATTTTGAAAATTTTTGTTAAAACTAAACTTCTTCACAAATTGAGGTAATTTTTAGAATCTGTGTCATCTATTATTCAGATAGTAAGAAAAGTAAATTACTTTTACTTATTAGATGTGAGAGACAATAATAGCGAATTGATGAAAGTCTCTTTATTACCTGTAAACATTAGTTAACAATGAGTTGAAGTTAAGGATAGCCAGGACAGCTGAAACAGAATGTTAAGCAGCATGACTTCCACATACTTTCTCATACATTCTTCTTAAGACCCCCGCCTACTATCAGTTAGGCTTCCAGAAAAGCATATTAAACAATACTGAATACATAAAAGTTACCAGAACGTAGAAAGTATAGCTTTGTGGCACCGTTAAAGTCCACAATTCCTCTAAAGTCCACAACACCGCTAAAGTCCACAACAATTTTACACTAAAGTCCACAACGCCGTTAAAGTCCACAAACTTTCCGCTAAAGTCCACAAAATGTCCTCCGCTAAACTCCACAAGAAAACACCGTTAAAGTCCACAATAACAAGTTCCGCTAAAGTCCACAAAAAAGCACCGTTAAAGTCCACACCATTTTTTTTATTGTTAAAAATTTGTTATTCGTTATTTTTATCCCGTTCGTACAATACAAAGCATGGGCCTTTCTTCTCGGTAGTATTTTTTGTTATCAGTTTGATACATGAAAAAAGTACAATATCTGTGTATGATTTTGTTCCATTGACTTTGATCTTTGTATTATGATGATGATGGCCAATTTGGACATCATTTCTAAAAAGTTTGTAAATTCGTTAGTTATTATTACTGCATTCTACAAGTACTTTTTCTCTTATTCTTTGCATATAATCACTTTTTGACATAATTAATGTACAAAGTTACTTAAGGTGCTTCCTAATCTTTAACATTTGAACGGCATTCATTCAGGCAACAATCTTGTATATCATAAACAAAAAAATATTAAGTTTATGAATTCCCAAAGGTCTCCTGTTGGAAAACTTTTAACCAACGTTTAACGTTATTAATTTCGGTATTCGTTATAGAAAACAACGAAAAATAATGTGGTATGATTTTCAGAACGGAAAAATGAAGCCAATATGATAAATTCTAAATAAAAAAGAAAATATTTTAAGCTTTAAATTATAATATTTTTATCGATTTAGTATCGGATATCGATGCGTTGAATTGGTGTCTACCAAAATGTCACAATAAAACCTGATTTGATCGATATAGGAAGATGTGGTATGAGTGCCAACGAGACAACTCTCAATCCAAGTTAAAATTTATAAAAGTAAACCATTATAGGTCAAGGTACGGCCTTCAACACGAAACCTTGGCTCACTATGACTGAACAGCAAGCTATAAAGCTCCCCAAAATTTACAAGTGTAAAACCATTCAAACGGGAAAACCGATGCCCATTTATGGGCCTTAAAAAATATACATACACCAGTTGTTTATCTTGGTAAAGTGTTTTAATCGCATGTAAATTACTCACAAGATTAATATGTATAAACTCACAAGATTAAATTAATATGCATAAACTGACAAAACGCTAAATCTGTTCTACAGTAACCAATAAAATTGTATTGAAAAGAACAGAAACGTTCTTTGATATTATATAATTCGTAATAGTTTCAGCTTAAAACTTCATACTAGTCTTCCATTTAGCCTGTTCAAAATACTAAAAAGTATCTTTAAAAGAGAATAAAGAAAGGAAATTAACTCTGAAAGCGATACCGTGAATTCTGATGTGACGTACATTTTATCAATCAATATAGCTATATGATAGTTCAACAATTGTTGGTTTTCGGGCTCAATGCAAGATGAACGTTTCTATCGCCTTTATTCTATATCCACACCCTGCCTTTATCCTATATCCGCACCCTCCAATGCTCATAGACACATATGTTCTGGATTTCTCAACAAACAAATACATCGGCAAGAGAATGCAATTTTTTTTTTACATTTGACGGCATTTACGGTTGGATTTTCACAAACCGTTTGTTGAAAGGCGCAGCAATTTTCTGAATATATATTTGTTTATTAAAATTTGGTCATACTTTTCTTCGGTTAGTTTTATTTTTCTCCTGGTTCAAATCAAATTTTTGGATAAAATGAAAATTTTGTGTTAAATCATCAGAAATTGAAAATTAACGCTTCAAAATAGATATATTACCAAATAAACAAATAAACCTATTAGACGGTTCTGCTTCTATTTGTACTAATTTTGATTAAAATCTACGGAAGCGTAATAGGGACATAGTAAAAATAAAATTGGCAGTGAACTTTTTTTTCAAAGACGATATTTTGACATTTCAAATCTCGAAATTTTGACTTTTCAAATCTGGAAATTTTGATTTGAACTTCTAAAATCTTGAAATTTCCACTTTTTGAAAAGTCGCAATTTTGACTTTTTTAAAACTCGAAATTATAAAAAGTCGAAATTTCCATTTTAAACTCAAACTTTCGACTTTTTTAAAACTCGAATTTCGACTTATTTTAAACTCAAAATTTCGACTTTTTTATACTCAAAATTTCGACTTTTTTGAACTCGAAATTTCGACTTTGAACTCTCGAATTTTTTATTTAAAAGTTGAAATTTGGACTTTTGAAATCTCGAAACTTTTACTTCTTTTTCTAAGTACATGTATATTTAAATCTTTGATGTTAGAATTTTAGAAGGAGTAGAAATGGACGCAAATTATTAAAGCGTCATCAACACATTTTGGCAATTTATATTCAGAAATTGTATTTGTTCTTAAATTAAGATATGGATTAGCATTAATTTTAATATTGAAGATTTTCATTTGGAAAGAACATGCATGTTGACAGACAAAAATTTTTTTCCCCATATTCCATGTTTTAGTTTCCACGACACTGTCATAGGATCGTCAGATCTGAGGAGATTTAGCATCACAGTTTTAAAGGCCTGTTTGGTTTCCCAATAGCAAGTCACTGACTTTGCCTTGTTTAAACAATGGTAAATCAAGTAGCCAAAAATGCCATGCATATCCATGACGACCAAT
This sequence comes from Mytilus galloprovincialis, assembly GCF_965363235.1. NCBI lineage: Eukaryota > Metazoa > Mollusca > Bivalvia > Mytilida > Mytilidae > Mytilus > Mytilus galloprovincialis. The sequence goes on along the minus strand of NC_134839.1, from coordinate 19,476,859 downwards.
GAGCTGCTCAGTTTTCTAGTTTTGGAATTTTGAAATGTTGGTTCTTTTTTTCTGGAACATTATCTACAAGTTTGCATTCTTATGACACAACTATTAACTCTTGTCGTTTTATATTAGACTGTTGAATAAAAGTATGTCGTAATATAGGTGTGTCGGAATAACGGGGTTGTCTTGATACACATATCTGAAGTCCAGACTTGAAATATGTATTTAAACGTGAAACATACTTTATTTATTCTTCGGAAAAAACAAGATTTTATATCTAAAATAACCTCTTTAAAATGGTTTAGTTTATTAAAATATGCTTATCAAGTTTATGATGTATATGGCTCTCCGCTTGCTGATATAAATGACTGTGAATGTGGTAATCGCAAACGTATAAATGTTACAGTGAATTCTATATGACGTGCTTCTTTCGCTTTGTAAACAATACCGTGATAAAATTCTCGATATATCTATACTTAGCGCAGACTCCAAGATGTACACAAATGGCTGTTTAAATATGCCTCCCACGTAAATTCACATGTATCGTAATCTATGTGTAAATGGTTGTGGATTTCGCCGTGTTAACAATTACAATTGAATAAAACCCTACAGAACATTTATTCTGATTCTGATGCATAACAAAAAGAATTTACACATAAGAGAACGGAAAAATGGACCAAAAAAAAAAATTAAAATTCTGCGAAATTCCAGTAATGATTTTGGCGCATTAACAAGGTCGTAACTAGGCATCTTATTTTAGTGAGGCAAAATAATTGAGTCGAGCGAAGCGAGGCATTAAATTTTTTTGGAGGGTATGAAATGAATGGTGCAAAATCCTGTGTTCTAGGCATTTTTAGAGAGTTTGATAATGTTTTGAATTTGGACAGTTTTTATATAAATTGTTCATATTTAAAGACTTTTACTAATACCAAATTTTTAACAACTTTATTTGAATTTGTATGTAAGATAATCATCCAAATATCAATTTAAATCTGCCGCCAGAACATAGAACAAACATCGATTCAGTAGAGTTTGCCAATTATTTCTATGGTGGGTTCAGTCAAATTGTTTTAGAATCATAACTTTGGTCTGCTGATATCCTTATCGCGATGAACATGGAGCATGGCAAGACCGCACAACCTCTCGCCACTCATGTATGCTCTTTTCCTAGATTTCAGTCGTTTCAGGGCAGTCTGTTTTTCTAAAGGTAGCACATTATCATCAACACAATGATCAATGTCTTCTTCCAATTCCTTCTCCATCAGTAATTCGGTAGTAGCATCGGTAGTAACAGTTTTGTTTGCAAAAGGGAATTAAGCTTTCCTATAAAGGCTAGCATCATCATACAGTCTCAGTTACAAAATATTAAACTCGCTTGTATGCTGACAAAGAGTAAACAAACTAGGGATAGAATGAGATAAGATACATGTATATGATCTATCTATAGAGTAAGTATATATGATATGGGTACAGGGGAATTAAAATGGAGTTTTGAAGTTTACATGTAGGTCCGTAATTTCAAATTATTTCTGGAAATAGTCGGTGGTATTTTAGTTCCAGAATCTATAAATTTAGGGGTTAGGGGTTGGGGGTGTCTGATTCCGAAACCCTGAATATAAAGAAATGAAATTCCGTAGTCCCGAATAAGTAAAGACAAAATCCTGTGATAAAGGTTCTATACCATTCCTCAATAATGTCAAATTGGAATATGGGATGTTCTTTCAACTTTTAAGGTTAAAGAAACATGGATCATGAAAAACTAATCCATGCATGTTTCATATTATTTATATTTTATTTATCTGTAAAGAGAAAGATTAAAGTTGATGAAACGGAGAAATGAATACACAGACAGGACTGCCCCCTTGCGATGCCCACTACTTGATTTGTCAGTCTACTTATCGTTTTTGGATTGTTCTAATGAAGTTATATGCAATACGCAGACTACGTTCACAAACAAATTAGTTTACTAGAATTATTCCTTCTTTACCTTCAGTGTCGCTTTTCCTTTTTCTGCAAGAGCCTGTTTTTAACCAGAGTTCCATGATGATTATCGTTACTAGGTTAATGTAATTGAGAAACATCACCCGTTGAGATGCTGAGTTATATCCAGGAAGAATAGTTTAAAGGAATGATGACAAGTTATAGAAATTAAGGTTGAGACAGAACAACAAAAGACTATTTTATTTGTATATATGTATAAAAAAAAAATAATCAGTGTCGAAATTTTAGTGAGGCAATTGCCTCACTTGCCTCAAGGGTAGTTACGGCCTTGATTAACGTCATTTCAAAACTTGACGTCATCCGAATGAAAACGTCAAAGAGGGGGGGGGGGGGCAAGGGGTTTAACTGTTATGCTGTTATGGGGCATTTTAATTCGTTGTTATCTGTTATTCTGAAAATATATTTACTGTTAGCTGTTATTGTCTTATTCTTTGTTAGCTGTTATATGACTATTATCTATTTTGTTATCTGTTATTGTGAGAATCTATTTGCTGTTAACTGTTATTGAAAATTGGAATGTTAGCATTTTGACAGCCAATCTTCCGTAGAAATTGAAGATTATTGAAAATTGTGATTTGAATGGATAATAGTCTCATTGGCACGCTTACCACATCTTCTTACAATGTATATCTATTGGGGTCTTTCTACTGGTATTATCGGATGGCCCTGTATTTGCAGAAGAATTTCAGTAACATACATCACATAAACATATAAAATCAATTGGACCCAGGACCATTCCAGTATATATTATTATTATCCTTTGTAATAAATTCCATTGTCTGTGAACATGTAGCATTTTGTACAAATTATAAGTCACTAATTACTTGTACAATAAGTCATAAAATTGAGAATGGAAATGGGGAATGTGCCAAAGAGACAACAACCCGACCATAGAAAAAAAAAACAACAGCAGAAGGTCACCAACAGGTCTTCAATGTAGCGAAAAATTCCCGCACCCGGAGGCGTCCTTCAGCTGGCCCCTAAACAAATATATAATAGTTCAGTGATAATGAACACCATACTAATTTCCAAATTGTACACAAGAAACTAAAATTGAAATAATACAAGACTAACAAAGGCCAGAGGCTCCTGACTTGGGACAGGCACAAAAATGCGGCGGGGTTAAACATGTTTGTGAGATCTCAACCCTCCCCCTATACCTCTAGCCAATGTAGAAAAGTAAACGCATAACAATATGCACATTAAAATTCAGTTCAAGAGAAGTCCGAGTCTGATGTCAGAAGATGTAACCAAAGAAAATAAACAAAATGACAATAATACATAAATAACAACAGACTACTAGCAGTTAACTGACATGCCAGCTCCAGACTTCAATTAAACTGACTGAAAGATTATGATTTCATCATATGAACATCAGGCACAATCCTTCCCGTTAGGGGTTTAGTATCATACCATCATAACATATATAAGAACATAACCCGTGTCATGCCAACAACTGGTTTTTGAATAAATGTGTTTAGTTCCGATGCAAAGACCCTATAAGTGAATCAATATTAACGCCAAAATATGCAATCTTTAATGACCTGACATCAGTATCGTAACTATATCCCTTCTTAATAAGTCTATTCAAAGGTTTCATAGTATGGATTTTGTTATAAAAAAGGATTGGAACACCCTATAGATTTTTTTTATTCAATGATCACATAATAATCTTTATCGATGTTGTACTATTACACCACTGTCCCTGATTAGGGGAGGATTAGACACCAACTAGCATGCTAAAGTTGATGCAGTCACATTCTGTATGTGCCTATTTCCAAGTCAGGAGCCTGGATTCAGTGGTTGTAATTATACCCCGTCCGTCCGTCCGTCCGTCAGTCCGTCAGTCCTGTTTCTTGTCATCGCAACTCCTCTCAAACCACACAACAGAATTTCACGAAACCTTTTCAGATAATAAGGACATACTATGTAGTTGTGCATATCGACGGGAAATTGCGATTCAATTTTTTTTCTAGGAGTTACGCCCCTTTGAACTTATTTACTTTAATGTACTACTGCAACAGTTTGTCATCGCAACTCCTCTCAAACCACACAACAGAATTTCACGAAACCTTTTCAGATAATAAGGACATACTATGTAGTTGTGCATATCGACGGGAAATTGCGATTCAATTTTTTTTCTAGGAGTTATGCCCCTTTGAACTTATTTACTTTAATGTACTACTGCAACAGTTTGTCATCGCAACTCCTCTCAAACCACACAACAGAATTTCACGAAACCTTTTCAGATAATAAGGACATACTATGTAGTTGTGCATATCGACGGGAAATTGCGATTCAATTTTTTTTCTAGGAGTTACGCCCCTTTGAACTTATTTACTTTAATGTACTACTGCAACAGTTTGTCATCGCAACTCCTCTCAAACCACACAACAGAATTTCACGAAACCTTTTCAGATAATAAGGACATACTATGTAGTTGTGCATATCGACGGGAAATTGCGATTCAATTTTTTTTCTAGGAGCTATGCCCCTTTGAACTTATTTACTTTAATGTACTACTGCAACAGTTTGTCATCGCAACTCCTCTCAAACCACACAACAGAATTTCACGAAACCTTTTCAGATAATAAGGACATACTATGTAGTTGTGCATATCGACGGGAAATTGCGATTCAATTTTTTTCTAGGAGTTACGCCCCTTTGAACTTATTTACTTTAATGTACTACTGCAACAGTTTGTCATCGCAACTCCTCTCAAACCACACAACAGAATTTCACGAAACCTTTTCAGATAATAAGGACATACTATGTAGTTGTGCATATCGACGGGAAATTGCGATTCAATTTTTTTTCTAGGAGTTATGCCCCTTTGAACTTATTTACTTTAATGTACTACTGCAACAGTTTGTCATCGCAACTCCTCTCAAACCACACAACAGAATTTCACGAAACCTTTTCAGATAATAAGGACATACTATGTAGTTGTGCATATCGACGGGAAATTGAGATTCAATTTTTTTTCTAGGAGTTACACCCCTTTGAACTTATTTACTGTAATGTACTACTGCAACAGTTTGTCATCGCAACTCCTCTCAAACCACACAACAGAATTTCACGAAACCTTTTCAGATAATAAGGACATACTACGTAGATGTGCATATCAACAGGAAATTACGATTCAATTTTTTTTCTAGGAGTTATGCCCCTTTGAACTTATTTGCTTCAATGTACTTCTGCAACAGTTTGTCATCTCAACTCCTCTGAAAACACACAACAGAATTTCATGAAATTTTGTAGATAATAAGGACATACTATGTAGATGTGTATATTGACAGGAATTTATTATTCAGTATTTTTTCTTATACAATTTTTTTTTCTTATATACTTATTTAATTTCTCCAATGACAATGTGGGGACGTGGGGTATGTGAGCGTGCTCACTAAGGTTCTTTAATTTGTTACTGTGTTACTAAGTTTCTCGTTCACTATTTTGTGGATAAATTAGGCAGTTAGAATTATGGCTTTGGGAATTATACAACATCTTTTTCTTTTAGTATTTATATTATAAGTGCTACTCCCTCTCTTTTCATTTACATGAAAGAGAACCCTGACCACCATATTTTTAAAAGCTTTTTAACTGCTTCACTTGGCGAAAATTGAAGCTCAGAAACCATTGATGCAAACAAAGATGTGTCTTCAGTTTAATACAGCTTCTCCAATACTGTACCCAAATTTTCCATATTCAATAATTTCACATAAGATACATGATTGGTGTTTCACTTGGTGTCATCCAAATTTTCACTAGGTCCAATTTCTATTATACTATCAGAATTGTCACTTGAGTCAATTTCTATTATCAGAATAACCATAACTGGCATGCGTGTTACATGTCTCCACTGATCTGGGTATTTTTGTATTTTATAAGTAAGTTTTATCATGAGGTCATTAAATTAAAAAAATATATTGTGCATCAATGTTTTTTTTTTTATTACTTGTAAAGTATATATATTGCTTTTCAGAAAAAAAATCAAAAAATTAAATTGATAATAAAGTGTCACTGGCTGCACTATTTTTAAAAATTAAATAAAAAATCCTAAATCATTAAAAATTGATCCCTCAAATGCCCTAGATTAAAATATCCCTATATCAAAAACAGAAAATAGTAATTTCGTTCAGAAAAATTCAACATCCATACTATAACTTATTGTACAAGTTACGGAAAAAAATCAACCAAGGCAGAACTGCCTCAACGACCGAAACGTCTTGTTTACACAAAATACAATTTTCTAGGTCCATACCACAAGTTATATACTAAGATCTACGAGTCATCTACTGGATTGGTCCTGGACAGATTTATTTTCATATTTCATTTACTGTTATCTGTTATTATCCCTTTTCAATTCCTTGTTATCTGTTTTTCACCAAATCAATTCACTGTTTTGCTGTTATGGGGACCCCCCTTGCCCCCCTCGTCAAAGCTGAAGGTTTTTCTATTGCGTATACCTTCTAAACTCGGATACAATTGCATTAAAATAAAGTATTGGGGTAGGTGTTGCTTGTTTTCTGTTCTATTGCATTATTCGCACATTTACTGATTTCAGCAAGTCAACATGGCGGCTCCTTGGTTACAACATGTCAACAGTGAATTTGACGGTAGCTTACGATAAAAAATGTAAATTTAAAATTGCAAATGTTGGGTTTACTGAGAAGTAAAAAAAGTAATCACTTTTTTTCTAGTGGTTAGTTAAGAAATCATTCATGGAGGTTTGTTAGATTTGTTTTACATTTATCGAACAGTGGGTAAAATAGAACAGCCACACACACGGTATACCCATCATCGCTTCAGTTTTTTAAATGATCGTATTTGTCCTATTAGAATCGAATTAATTCATGGATTCATAGATTTGTTGGAAATTTACACATGGCCTGGACCGTGATATTCGTTATTTCTTAATTTGTATAATCAGGGATTATGTAGAATCCCTGATTTTTCAGGGAATATGTAGAATCACTGAAATCATTAGTAATTATATATAATCCCTGAAAATGACCAGGGATTTTACATAATCACTGAACATTTTAATAACTATTCTACATATTCCCTAATATTATTTCAGGGATTATCAATAATTTAAGGATCCTTTGTTTGTTAAAAAATAAACAATATAGACACATTATCATTTTTTTCTTTCATATTCCTTGCCAGATGAAATAATTCTGCTTTTAAACACAGAGGATAATCTTAAAGATATAACCAACTCAGGGTTTCAAGATAAAGTTGAAGACGTCAAAAATAATAATAATCAACATTCCTTTTATAGCGATAACTTTACATGTACTGTTTGTTGCTTAAAAGCCAGCGTCAAATTGATATTCATGTTCTATTTGTAAATCCAGAGCTTGTTATTTGTGGTAAAGAAGATTATGGAACATTTGTTTTGTGTTTTTTGTCGGTTTTTTTTTTTTGTCAAATGAACAAGAAAATTTAAACTTCGAGAACTTATGCATCTAAATGTCATGATGATGATAAAATAGGCAGAACTAAAAGATGGTTTTACTGAACACTTTATTTTTCTTTAAAAAAAATGATTCGATATGTAAGGAAAAGGTTTTTTTAAATGTTGATATTGTGATAGAAACAGATGTGAAGCATATTATTTTAATATATATGTTACATACAGTGTGCCTAACATTAAAAAAAAAAATGGGGTTATCATTTTGATATATTGTGCTTAACATTTTACAATTTATGTTTATAATGATGTTTTAATATGATTTTATAGAATAAATTATTTGACTTAATTCTTTTTCTTTATAAATAATACTATTTCTTCATTTCAGTTATTATGTATAATCCCTAACGTTTTTTCTAGTGATTATACATAATCCCTGAAAAATTTAGTGATTATATATAATCCCTAAACAAGTCAGTGATTCTACATAATCCCTGAAAATTTCAGTACTAAGGAAAAGTCGAAATTTTGAGTTTTAAAAAGTCGAAATTTTGAGTTTAAAAGAAGTCGAGATTTCGAGTTTTAAAAAAGTAAAAATTTTGAGTTTTAAGTCCAAATTTCGAATTCTAAAAAATTCAAAATTTCGACTTTTTGAAAAGTCGAAATTTTAAGATTTGAGAAAGTCAAAATTTCAAGATAAGAAAAAGTTAAAATTTCGAGTTAAAGTCGAAATTTTAAGATTTGAAATGTCAAAATTTCGACTTTGAAAAAAAGTTCACTGCCAATTTTATCTTTTTCTATGTCCCTAATACGCTTTCGTAAAAATTTTACATTATTTAGTCCCTAAATATTTGTTATGAAAAAAAACCGTAGATTTTCATGATATATATATATATAACAACAAATTGTAGGTGACAAATACTTCTGACCATTATATTTTACTGACGGTTTTTGAAGTGACGTTTCTAAATGTTCTAAAAACTTATCTTCTAAAATATACATGTATGAACTTCCAATAACTTCAATTGAAATTTGAGCATTTGAGCTCAATTTCTTACTAAAAAAATTAGCGTCACTTTTGTATTTGGTTAAAGTTTTTATTTCATTTTCTGACTCTTGATAAATTTGACAAATGCACATGTATGGTCGAGCTCGTGCTAAACCGTACGAGTATACTCATGCGGTACGAGCATACGTTCAGGTATACTTATATGGTCCAGACCGTACCCGTACGGTTCAAATACTCATATTGTCTGGAACATATATACATGTATAGCATTGTTGAAAAAAAATGTACTTGGACTCATCATGGATACTACACAATACAGAACCACAACCGCGTATAATTTATTTGATTCATCTTTCATTCTGAAACCAATTCATTTTTCTTTTTGAAAACAAAACAAACATGCAAACCAATGAGTGATGGAAATCTGCTGAGCACCACAAAATGCATGAATGTGTGGTATTCTTTATCATTTATTTATTTTGCTTTCAAACAAGAACATGATGGTTCAAAGTCTATTTTTGAGATTTACGGACCGTTTTGGCTGCTATGGAGCCTATCAGACACTGAATGGACATTTAATTATGTTTTATAGATATTTGCAAAGGAAATTTAAATGTCAAATATAGGCTCCAAATTATGTCTCCAGCATATACATAAAGAGAACGCTATGTTGGAGTTTCTTGTGGATGAACAAATGTTTACTAAAGAATAAAAAGAGTATAATACTTTTCCGAAATGTTGTCTGTTTGATTGATAAAAAATCGCAACACAAAGATCAAATTTTTGGTGATAAAGAAAATACTGTAATCTTTTCATTCATCAAAAATATAATTTATGCTGACAAGATATACTTTCAAAGAACAAAAGTCCATGCTTTTGATTAGATCTATAATATCAGGTGTAAGAAACAGAAAATTGATCTTTTGATAATAAAAAAAAAAATGTTTCGACTTTAACGGTGCTTTTTTGTGGACTTTAGCGGAACTTGTTATTGTGGACTTTAACGGTGTTTTCTTGTGGACTTTAGCGGAGGTCATTTTGTGGACTTTAGCGGAAATTTTGTGGACTTTAACGGCGTTGTGGACTTTAGCGTAAAATTGTTGTGGACTTTAGAGGTGTTGTGGACTTTAGAGGAATTGTGGACTTTAACGGTGCCACATAGCTTATTTCATCAGGCTTTATAAGACATATTTTATGAGCAAGTGTTACGTACGTGTCAAGAAGTGCGTTTTTTAAATCACCCGCTGCAGCGGTGGAGGCATTAAGCGTTACACTTGTCCGTCCGTACGTACGTATACGTACGTCCCATCAGTAAGTTTCGGATCCGTTCTCTAATTTCATTTTGCCTCAACCAAATTTTATGAAAAGCAATACCATAAAACAGATCAAGTGCGAATTTTGGTGGTGTCACTTTTACCGTTCTTGAGTAATGACTCTTTATAACTTTATAATTATGTAAACTGAGTCATAATCTGTGTCAAGTGGACACGCTCCCCGTTTATTTGGTTAGATTCAGTAGTTCACAGAAGGTCTGAGTAAAATTATACATTTAAAATATCCACATGGAAATAAAGCAGTTGGATTGTTTAGCAAGATGGTTATAGCTCAGATATCCAAGTTAATAGCTGTGACAGAGCTTGAAGAGAGCGTAGAAAACGAACAAAAACGGGTAGACAGCAAAAGGGTGACGAAAAATCTGGATGATGCAGTGGTGACAAGGTGACCTCTGTGGGGGAGTATAAATTGTTATAAACTTTGACGAAAATTTAAACGGAAAGTCCCTAATCAAATAGCACAATCAAAAGTATGAGAGACTTGCAGGAGCTGAACAATGAGGACCCAAATGGTTATCAAAACTTCCTTAAAGTAAAGTAGAACGCTCATTTGTTATGGGAGTTTTACTGCCAAAATGAGCTTGTCACTGGAATAGAACCGATGTTAGATAGCAATACACGTAAACACTACCATCCCCTTTTCCTTGCTTTATCAAATTAAGACTACTGTTTGTGCCATATATGTGCATAAGTATGTTATCAGTATTTTCTATAGATCTGATACCCAGTAGTTGAATGGTTTAAGATATTTCTTTTTGGTATATCCATGGCAACAACCTGCCTCTTTTACTAATAATGTTGCAAAAAGAGGGTAAAGATGTCGCCTATTTTCCCAAAATTTGGTAAAAAATCGAATTTCAATCCCCTGGAGGACACCTTTTCTGAAACTGTTTACATATATCTAATAAAGTATTACGAATTCAAATAAAAATCATTTGTCTTTCGTCTCATTTTGTTTTAATAAAATTGTGTCAAAAAGCGTATTAAAAAAAGTGTTTGTTAACATTCGACCGTACGGTGACATATAGTTGTTAATTTCTATGTCATTTGGTGTTCTGTGGAAAGTTTTCTCATTGGCAATTATACCACATCTTCTTTCTTTCATACTACAAAAATTAAATACAATGATGATGTTCTTAAAAACTAACTTTGAAAGCTGAATTAATCATCAGCTGTCTAATAATAAATTTTAATACTATTTTCATATTTGAAAAATTCTGTGTGGTCAAAATCCAGAATCTACTTCCCTTCCGAAGCACCTGCATGAGATCATCCCAGGTTTTATAAGGTTTCGTGTTGCTAAGTTTTTAGATTTCTATGTTGTGTTATGTAGACTTCTGTTTGTTTTCTTGTCAGCTTTCGTTTTTCACTATGACTGTGTCGGTTTGACCTTTGAGTTTGATTGTTCCTTTGCTATCTGTGTTCTCTCTTTTAAAATTGTACACCTCCTTGCAAAAATACATACGCGTACTGTGTATGGAGAAATTTTTGTACAGTCAAAAAATAAATAGTGGCAATATATTTTTGCAGAAGCAAAGTTATGAGAGTTAATCAGAGCTGCACACATTTTTGGAGAATCGTGTAGTAGTGATGTATACTCGCGTATGGCCAAATAGAGATCGAAGAGTGGTCGATTGTGGTCGCATAGAGATCGGATATTGGTCTAGTTGGTCTGGGATGAAAAAATATAGAAGTCGCAGTAATCATAAAGCGATCGGGCATTGGTCGAGGTAATCTTGACCACATATCGCGATCGTACAGGCTGTCGCTGATCGAGAAGTTATCGGATATTAGTCGAGCAAAGATCGAAATGATAGAGTACTGATCGGTAAACTATTTGTATTCCGACCCAAATCGATCCCTACACGATCCTTTCATTGATTTATTCGACCGCTACTCGACGAATTCTCGATCTCTTCTCGAGTGACTGGTTTTTCGATCCTTACTCGAATGTTTTTGACTGTCATGTTAACTATTCATATTCTTTCGCAAGTTTTAGGTATTCGATATAAGAAAGTGTGATTTTTTTTCTGTTTCAGTTTAATTGATTTTGAAAAAAAATCACGAAATTGTAAGTAAATTCAGAATATGTAACCAACCATGCTTTGTTTAGAAAAAAAAATGGAGATGGCAAACCATGGCAAAATGTACTTTATAAACTCCAACTATATACTTCATGTACTTCATGAATTCATAATTAACTGTTAAAGATGTTATTCTCGGTTGAAAAACGAACGTAAATTTTATACTGTAAATATTTAAATAGAAGCATACAGTTATATGTAAAAAAGAATCAGATTTAAAAGGCGTGTTTATTCATTAAATATATTGATAAAAAGCTGAGTTCCTTCTTGTACATGTATTTAGTCATCCTTAATTTCTTGAAATTTCGTTGATCAGTTTATCATATATGTGATAATTTTAAATGCGCATGCATACTACCATTATAGATCACCGTGGCCGATAGTTCAACAATGTTATGTAAAGCTCTATTCTTACGGTATGAAATTAAAAGATAACTGTTCATCCAATTAAAATCGAAACAGTACATTTACATTGTTCTCTACGACATTTTTCACACGTATTTATTTATTATTTAGTTCCACACATGCAAACGAAATAATCTTCGCCGATGTAACATTTCAAAGTTACAAAAGTCATTCACGTGCACAAATGACAATTATTGTTGTTTTGTTTTTAACTTTGGGGGACAAGATTCTCCGTTTATGATATGTTATTTCTAAATGACCAAACGCTTAGCTACTGTGTGTTTGTTTTATAGCATGAAAATAATAAACGAGGAATGTGCAACCATAGATGTTACCAAAGATAGCAACCCATCATAAATAATTGTAAGGGATCAGTATTATGAGATACTTATTATAAGTAACTACGACATTGTCAGGATAATACTCTAGCGTCAGTATGGAAGAAATTAAAAATTAAAACTTCATTTCGGCCAATGAAACGCGACGTAACAAGTTGTTTGTTTGTGCTACACCAGAATGTTGTCAACTATCAAACGCTAAACTTGACTGCATTTCAGACATTTCAAATATATGAAAAATAATATGGCATGCAGACTTCAAAGGAACCAAGTTATATTTATATAAAAACTCATTAATGGAATCAGTAGGAATGATACTCCTGGCAAGTCAGTAACTGCTAGTAGTCCTTAAAGTTTGTTAATTTATGTATGATAGTCATTTTTTATAGATATAAGATGTATTTATATGAGTGACAATGAGACAACTCCACATCCAATTCACAAGTTATAAAAGTTAATCATATTAGATCAAAGTACGGTCTTCAACACGAACATCAAGCTATAAAGGGCCCCACAAATATTACTAGTGTAAAAATATTCAAACAGGAAAACAAACGGTCTAATCTATATAAAAAACGAGAAACGAGAAACAATTATCAACTCAATCACCAATCGACTACTACTACACATCAGATTCCTAACTTAGGACAGGTTACAGCAGGTTTAAACGTTTTAAGGGTACCAAACCTTCACCCTTATCTGAAACAATAGTGTAGCGTAACAACATAGAAAGACACACTTTAAAATATCAATTAAAAAGGCTTAACTAAATCAAAAGACGTAACTTAATACAAATGAACATATTCTGAACGAATAAATTTGATATATGATACATTGTAAATACAAAATAAATAAAATTAAGAGATGAATAATCATAGTAAAAGTATTATACCGCTGTGAAATGTTAAACAATTTCAGAAAAAAAATCTATCTTGAAAAAAATTCCGCCATTTGCAAAAATATTATCCACAGGTAAGTGAAAATAAGTTTGTTGTTAGGTATAGTTTCTTTTGTTCTGACATCGAACTTCTTTTAATCTGAGTTTGACTATACGCATTGCTGTGTTTTTTCTACATTGCTAGTAGTTAAAGGAAAGGGTTGAGATATCAAAAACATGTTTAACCCCGCTGCGTGTTTGCGCCTGTCCCAAGCATGGAGACTCTGGCCTGTATGATTGTTTAAAATGTTCCTTTCTTTTGGAGTTGAGTATGACGTCCATTATCACTGAAATAATACACATTTTTGATTAGGGGCCAGCTGAAGAATGACTCCGGGTGCGAGTTTTTCTAACTGTATTGAAGACCCATTGGTGACCTTTGGCTGTATTCCGCTTTGGTCAGGTTGTAAAATGTATCTCTTTGAAACATTCCCAAATTTCATTGTTAAGGTGGTATGGGAGTCTAAAATAAAAATGATAGAATTTGTTTATATTTTGCCAAAACGTAGTATCTATTGATATATCTTGAAAAATATAATAAAAATGATAGGTCACCGTGCATTTTCTCAAGCTACAGGACGTGACAAAATGACACATTTTGTATGGATTATACAGGGAAAAACACCATTTTGTTATTAGAAACTAAACAAAATGATAGAATTGTTAAATACTTAAGGAAAAGATAGCTTTTAGACAATGCTTTGAGAATATCAAAAAAAAAAAAAGATAGGGTCACCGTACGTTTTTTCCAGCTAAAATACAAAATAGGAAAATTCCATGTAGAATCCTTCAGAAAATGCACGTTTCAGAGTTACTTCTCCTTAAAATGCCAATTTAAAAAAAAATAAAAACAATCAAAAATAATCAATATTTGCAAAAATATTTAATAATTATAAGTTATATTATTATAAATTGGTTCTTTTAAATGAACATTCACATTTAAAATTTTCATTCCTGCATCAAATTTTGCTAACTTGATAGAAAATCTGCACCTTTGGTTCTCTGTTTTTTACAATCCAAGATGGAGGAAGACACCCATACCACCTTAATTTTATCTATAGCCAATTATTTTTAAATGGCCTAATATAATCGAGATAAACCAAAAAATCCCTGTTAAACTAACTTACTGAAAGTTATTCAGGACAATAATAATAATAATAATAATAATAATAATAATAATAATAATAATAATAATAATAATAATAATAATAATAATAAATTCTTTATTTAAAGAGGGTAACTCAATTAGAAATAGTCTAATTTGCATTGAGGCCCTCAAACAAAATACATGCATACAGTTAACATTCATATATTAAATTACAATATATATTACAGTAGTATATACACAATTCAATCATTGAAATATACAAAGGGTAATAAATGACAATATTTGATATAGTTTTGTTAGAGGAAAACAAATTATTTAACTTGCATATAATTTTCAAGAAAATGATTATAGCTATGTTTCTTGAATAATTCCTCATTATGACATTTTTTTATTTCGAGTGGTAAATTATTCCATACTTTGGTTGCAGAATAATGAAAAGATTTTTTATAAAAATTTGTATTTGGTCTTGGAACAAAAAGATCATTATTAGAGACAGATCGTAAGTTGTGGCGTTGCACATCATCAATATTTAGCATTGCTAAGTAATCAGGTGTTAACCCATTTACAATTTTATACATTAGAATTGATTGTTGGTATTTTATTCTTTTGGTAAAAGATAGCCATTTTAAAGAAGAAAACATGAAATTAGATGGAATAGAAATATCGCATTCCAGTATAATTCTTGCTACTCTTTTTTGAAGTTTTATGATTCTATCTGAATCTTTTTGTAATAAATTTCCCCAAACTGAACTACAATAGTCTATATATGGTAGAATATAAGCATTATAAAATAGTTAACTTTGTGTGTATTGGCAAATATACTTTAATTTTATATAAAAGTGATACTTTAGATGAGATAATTTTACATATACGATCAACATGATCTTCCCAGCTTAAATTTTCATCAATGTCAATTCTAAGTAATTTGAAAGAATGGACATTCTCAATACATGTTTCGTTGACGGTAATACATAATTCTGATAGTTGTTTAAGCTTTTTTTTTAACCCAATTTCATACACTTAGTTTTTTGTGCATTAATTTTCATACTGTTATTGTTACACCAAGATTGTATAGCATTTAAATCATTTTGCAATATGCTGTTTATTTTTTCAATGTTTTTATCACGAAAATGCAATGTTGAATCATCAGCATATAAATCCATATTGGATTGTTTAACATGAAGTGGTAAATCATTTATATATATTAAAAATAACAGAGGACCTAAAATAGAACCTTGAGGCACTCCATACTTTACAAACGATTTATCAGATTTAATGTTAGCGTATTGGACTTCTTGTTGTCTGTCAGACAAATATGATTTTATCCAATCTATTATATGTTTTCCGATATGATAAAATTTTAACTTTTCTAAAAGTATGGCATGGTTAATAAGGTCAAAAGCCTTACTGAAATCTAAAAACACTGTACCAACTATTTCTACATTATCTAAATATTTTAACCATTCGTCAATTAGTTTAGTTAGCGCTGTTTGGCAGGAATGTCCTTGTCTGAAACCTGACTGGGCGATATGTAACAATTTTTTATTGTTTAGGAATTCATATAACTGTGTACATACATGTCTTTCGAAAATTTTAGATATGGTATTCAAAATAGAAATTAGACGATAATTTGAGGGAATATCTCTTGGTCCTCCTTTATGTATAGCAGTTACTCTTGCAAGTTTTAATTTTTGCGGAGAACGATTTGAAGTTATACTTTTGTTTATCAAAAAAGTTAATGATGGGGATATTATTTCTGCACTTAGCTTTAAAAATTTGGGACCAATTCCATCTAAACCTGCGGATTTATTAATATTAAGATGTTTTAGTTGAGAACACACCTCTCCAACGGAAATGAGTTTTAAATGAAAATTTTCAGTTTTCTTTAATTTTTCACCAGTAAAATTTTGTAACATAGAAAAATCCATATCTGAAGTATTATTTCCAATAAGTTTTTCAGCTACGGATGAAAGAGAACATTAAGAGTATTTACAAAGAATCACGTTCTTCTAATTCACTCTTTGCAACAATTTTCCTTGCTGCATTTGTACAAATTTCTGTAAAAATGTATACCATTAAATTATGATAACTGTCTAATAGTGAGATGAGTTTGGTAATTTGCCGGTCTGTTCTTAACAATCCTTTTTCTACATTAGTCATGGTCGGTCTTTTCACTATCAATGTAAACTCGACATTTGCAAGTTTTGATATAAAGACATATAACGTAGATGTATATAACAACAGGATGACAGGTGCATGTATTATCCTAAAATATTATTAGCCGGCAAAAAGTCAACTAAAAGCAATGCATCGTCAATTAAATAATCAATTGTCATGTTTTGTGCATATTGTAAATATTTATTGTTGTTGTATTAGTTAATAATTTTCAAAGGTCCCACGGCTTATAATTTGTTACGCCAGACGCGCGTTTTGTCTACACATGACTCATCAGTGACGTTCAGATCAAAATAGTTTGAAAGCCAAAACAAGTACAAGCTTGATGATTTGTTTTGTTATCACATAAGCAACACGACGGGTGCCACATGTGGAGCAGGATCTGCTTACCCTTCCGGAGCACCTGAGATCACCCCTAGTTTTTTGGGGGGTTCGTGTTGTTTATTCTTTAGTTTTCTATGTTGTGTCATGTGAGCTGTTTTTTGCTTGTCTTTTTCTATGTTGTGTCATGTGAGCTGTTTTTTGTTTGTCTTTTTCCTTTTTAGCCATTGACTTGTCAGTTTGTTTTAGATTTATGAGTTTGACTGTCCCTTTTGGTATCTTTCGTTCCTCTTTGATGAGCGTTGATGACCCAAAATTAAAAAAAAAAATTGCCAAAATACAGCTGAAGTAATCTATGCCTGGAATAAGAACGTCTTTAGTATTTAGAATAGTTAACTATTTTGCAAACAGTAAATTTATAGAAATTACCATAAAATTGATATTCATGTGAACACAGAATAAACTCATCATAGTTACCAGTATTGAAATTTTATATTTTCGCCAGACGCGCGTTACGTCTACAAAAGATTCATCAGTGACGCTCAAATACAAAAAAGTTAAAAAGGCCAAATAATGTCCGAAGTTGAAGAGCCATGAGGGCCAAAAAATCATAAAAGTTTTACCAGTGCTGACTACTGGGCTGGTGATACCCTCGGGACCGACACGTCCATTTGTAGTAGAATCGACTGAGAGGTATAAATATTTATCAAAGGTACCATTGCTTATAATTTGTTACGTCAGACGAACGTTTAATCTGTGTACCGATTTAGTGCATTGGCTCTTTAAGAATAAAGATATGTATAATGTCTAAAAATAGCAACAATCAACATTCAATCTATTTAAGCGTGGATCAGTTTAGGAAAATAAACTGATGAAGTTACTGAAATAAAATTATATAAATGTCTAAGAATATAACTTAAACACGCTAATTAGTACATTAAAAGTTCTATTAGATTTTAAATAGAAATACGCAATATTTCGCTAAACAAATTAGCTTCATCAGGCGTGTGCATCTCTCAAGGTGAAATCGGATGCATGACAAAAAAATATTTTTGTAGCTTAATCTATACAAGATTTGAGGAAAAGTGTAACATATTGATTGATGGTGCAGAAAATATGTTTGTAACTACAACTACATGAAGTTGGAATAAAAGTTTAACACATTTATAGATGTTCGATTAATTGTATGAATTTCTATAAATTAATTTGTATGATTTTAAAATAATTATGGTTTTGATTTGTTTTTAAATCTTTTTTCGTCTCTCTCATTGAGTTCATCAGGTTCAAGAGTTCGTAACTGGTGCATCCAAAATCTCTCTCTTTTTTGTCTTCCTTGTGTATCCCAATTTTGATTTTTCTCAATGATTTGAAAGGTGACGTTTTCAAAATCATGTCCTGCTCTTAAAAGATGTCTTGTAAGGAAGACAAAAAAGAGAGAGATTTTGGATGCACCAATTACGAACTCTTGAACCTGATGGACTCAAAGAGAGAGACGAAAAAAGATTTACAAGCAAATCAAAACCATAATTATTTTAGAATCATGTAAATTAATTTATAGAAATTCATACAATTAATCGAACATCTATATATGTGTTAAACTTTTATTCTAACTTCATGTAGTTGTAGCTACAAACATATTTTTGCAACATCAATCAATATGTTATACACTTTTCCTCAAATCTTGTATAGATTAAGCTACAAAAATATTTTTTGTCATGCATCCGATTTCACCTTGAGAGATGCACACGCATCTAATAGAACTTTTAATGTATAAATTAGCGTGTTTAAGTTATATTCTTAGACATTTATATATATATATATATATTTATCTTACCTCCTATAGATTTACAGATATATGATTGTTTAAAGAACTACACGTGTTGACTATGTATATTTGATTAAGGGTGTCCTTTAAAAATACATGGTTAGTTACCATACATGGTTAGTAACCATATGGGGTTAGTAAGGAGTTGATTCCCTTTCAAAACAAAAAAGATGCCACAACCCTTTATAAACAACACGGTGTTGGGAAAATCTGAAATGATCCAACAGACTAAGAAATTGATGAGGAAAAGTTGAAATAATTTCGTTAAACTTCAAGCTTACAAATTGTTTGTTATTGGCATAACGGAGTACTTCCTTTTAAAACAAAACAAAAGGAATCTAAAAGGATTCAAAAGACGAAGAAATTAATACATGTAATGAACGATTGAAATAAATTCATAAAATGAATTAAAAGCTTAAAAATTGTTATTGTGTGTGGATTTGTTTTCTGTATAAACAAATGGAAGTAGGATCATAATACTGAGTATTTTAGACTTGATCACTTTGATCGGCTGGTAGTTAAAATACCACATGTGAAAATAGTTGAAAAGATAAATTCGTTACACGGTGTGCTAGTGACCTAATACGAGATATATGGGGTCAGTGAATTCCATATTGGGATTTGAACTTCGCTCGCACCCAATATGGAATTTGACCACATATATATCGTATTAAAAAACTAACACAACATGTAACTAATAATATGGCGAAAACGATGTCTACAAGACTATGGATTTTTTCTCACTGAATAACTAACTGTGTAGCAACATTTGGTAGGATATATAACATACAATGTCGGTAAATAAAATCATCATAGCTACCAGGGTTAAATTTTGTACGCCGGACGGAAATACTTTAGGGTCAACTTATTCATATTTGTCTGTTTTCAATTTTTGCGTATAAATAACGACAACAGTAGTATACCGCTATTCAAAATCTATAAATCGATTTAGAACTATATAAATTTCTATATTTTAATAACATTCATATTGACAAACTTTTTATCCTTTAACTCATTGCCATACTTGTTTAATGCTAGGTGTTGAATAACACAATGTATTCTCGGCATTTGTTTATTGATATGGTATTCACATTGTATCTGCAAACTGGAAAACATATTTAGATATTTATTTATTTTGGTACCATGTTTTCCTTTTTGTCTTCGTGTCAAGGAAACAAATATTTACCGAATCAGGTGAAACAATATTAATGGGTCTCTCTTGTTTGCCCAATTACAATTAAGCCCCGGTCACAAAATATCATACAATTTTTGTCGTGGAAGATCTATAAAATAGTTGTCGTGGCGCTGTCGTGCAGAATGTCAAAAAAATATTTCGAGTGGTCACATCAGCTAAGACATATCCACGATGGTTCCATGATGGGTAAAAGACAGAAAAAAAGAATTGTAATTGTACTGTCGTGGGCTGGACGCAAGTCGGTCGAGTGACAGTCGGACGACAGTCATGCGATAATCGTACGACAATCGTGAGTTGCTTGTGGCTATTTTCAGGATTTATGTCATTGGATGCGCATGTTACTGTCGTGTAACTGCCGGTGATTTCATTGGATTCATGTGGATGGACCCTGGCATGTTTCAAGAGCTTTTGCTGAGAGTCGCCACTCGCATCACAATTACACAACAGTCGTACGACAGTAACACGACAGTCACACGCGCATCCCAATACATGAAAATATGAAAAATAGCCCCAAACAAATCATGATTGTCGTACGATTGTCGCACGACTGTCACACGACTTTTGCACGACCGACTTTCGACAAGCACACGACAGTACAATTACATATGTTTTTCTGTCTTGTACCCATCGTGGAACCATCGTGGGCATGTCATAGCTGATATGACCACTCGAAATATTATTTAGAATTTTTACACGACAGTGACTAGGCAATTATTTTATTGATCTTCTACGACAACAAAAATCGTACGATATGTTGTGACCGAGGCTTTAAACGGTAGACGGTATGTTTCAATAAACATTTATTCCCGCCAAATTGCATTCTTTTGAACACAACGAAAAAATATTGCACGACGAACGTACAACTGTTGTACGACAGACCATGAATGTTGTGCGATCATCGTACAAAATTTGGTATTCGTGAGACAAACGTGTGACTGTATCACGAGTGTCTTGCGACAGTCTTGATATTGTCGTACGACAGCCGTGTGACGATTGTTTGATTAAAATGCATTATATTGATACTAACGACTATGTGTTTATCGTACGACAGTCGCAAGAAGATTATAAGACACTTTCTCGACAGCCACAAGACAGTGACACGATAAAAAATCGTAGAGCAAAAAAGGTACATGTCTGAGTTTTGTCCCACGACTCACGACAGCGCCACGATGCTCAAAATATCGTGCGACTGTCGTGCGATTGTTGTACGACGACCACAGTTGACCCGCAATTTGACCAAACTTCATGTCAGGGCGCTACATAGATGTGTCGTAGGTTCGTTGCGACCAGGGCTTTACAATGGTGTTTTTAAGCATCAATTAGCTAGTGGAAAAAAAATGTAATTTTCATGGCAAATGGCCTCCTTATCAATTCAAACAGCAAGTCCTTTATTAAAAATCGTCGGGAATAGAAGATGGTTTATTTTGTTACTAAATAGATATAGGTAGATGTGGTATGAGTGCCAATGAGACAATTCGCTATCCAAAATACAATGTATAAAAGTAAACCATTAAAGCATGTTTTTGAAATAAGGTAAAAATACAAACGTGCACTGAAAACAGACACTACGAAATCTGTCAAACTACTTTTTTTACATTTTTTTTTCGTGATTTTCCTGTGTTCTTTTGCTCATTCTTTGTGTATTGCTATGAATGTAAAAATATGAAGTGTTGTTTGCCTTTTTCGTTTTAAGCCCTAGCGTTGTCAGTTAATGTACGATTTATGAGTTTGAATGTCCTTCTTGTATTATTCGCCACTCTGTTTATTTGAGTTTTTTTCTTTAACAGATTTTTATTGCTTACGCAAAAAGTTAATTCCTTTGTTTTTCAACGATTTACAAGAGCTATTTCTAATAAAATAACTTCGTTATATTTTGAACATGTGATATTGAGAAACTGTTTATAATTGTAAAGCTCAATATTCACTGATCTTGGATCTGCTTTCCCTTCCGGGGCACCTGATATCACCCCTAGTTTTTGGTGAGGTTCGTGTTGTTTATTCTTTAGTTTTCTATGTTGTGTCATGTGAACTATTGTTTGTCTGTTTGTCCTTTTCATTTTTAGCCATGGCGTTGTCAGTTTATTTTCGATTTATGAGTTTGACTGTCCCTCTGGTTTCTTTCGTCCCACTTTTTTTTTTAACTTTTTCAAATTTAAAAGCTATAACGTGAAGTTTTGAATTTTGTTGAAATAACTCTGCACATAGCTTTGAGATACATCTGTGAAATTAGTTGTTGGGAATGTTAAGGGACAAGATGAAAACTTATTGTAACATTTTTACATTGTATTGTATTCCAGATTTACAGTTTTGTCTGCTACAAACTTAACCTCCTTATGAATTTGGAAATTGAAGATTAAAACAAGGAAAATTACTCTTTGTGAAAATGGTTTAAAGAGGGGAATATTAATATGCTAATGTTTCGAAATAGGCAGAGACCACACTAAGAGAGATACAACAGATACCAAAAGAGACATCAATCCAAATAGACCGATAACGTTATGGTAAAACAAATGTAAAGAATCAATAGACAAACAACAGTACACAAAACACAAGTTATAAAACTAATGATTGAAGTGTTACTTCTGTAGACTTTCTAGACTTTAAAATACTTTGAGTCTAGATGCAACTGTGGCATGGAGTAAAACATCATGAACGTCTGCAAAGACTCCTAGATGAGAAGAGTACACCTTCAATATGTGTACTTGTGCATGCAAACCTCTCAAATGTCCATCCTGAATATGATTTTCTGCATTTTGTTCGCTCAAGTTTAGGACTAAAGGTAGGACAATCGACATCGTTTCCTGCATGGAATGAACTAACAATGTTCTTGAATAGAAAAAAACTGTATAATAATGTATCTACCACACAGGTTTTTTATAAGCAAGTTGGGTTATTGTTAATGATGTTGATATCTATATCAATCAAAAACGTCAAACAAAGTACATTTCGATCTTTAATAGGGAGTTAATAAAAACAAGTTTTAAATAGATTGAAATTTGAAAAAAAAATAAGGCAATTGACATGTCTTTCTTACTATTGACAGACCTAAAGTGTTAAATGATTGGTTGTTCTTCCTTTCAATTGACCTATAGAATACTATTAACTTTCAATATAGAACGGTGCTAAATTATTCATACATTTATAAGACAGGCCAGTTAGTTTCATGAATATTTATTTTTCAATGTTTGTTTTAATTTTTGGCTATATATTTTGTAAGCTGCATGTGTTTGATTTATTTTAAGCTTGAATTTGAAATGCTTAATGCATTTTGGGTAACGTTAAAAAACAAAAAAAAACTGAGTATAAATTTGTTTGCGATAAAATAATGGCATTGCTAGAGGAAAATGAGAAAAAATCCCCAAAAAATACTTCGTGATATTGGATAAGAAAAAAATTTGAATGATTACAATTATTGCATATATTTTAATTAATTGATAATACCTTTTTAATGAGATTGATACTGTTACAGTTAAATTATTTGAAATTGCCAAAAGAAAATAGGAACACTATGACCAGTTTATCACTATGCTGGTTGTGAAAAAAAGCGATTGATAACTTCAACAATGAAGCAACTTATCGAGGTCATTTTAAAGAGGGGAATATTAATATGCTAATGTTTCGAAATAGGCAGAGACCACACTAAGAGAGATACAACAGATACCAAAAGAGACATCAATCCAAATAGACCGATAACGTTATGGTAAAACAAATGTAAAGAATCAATAGACAAACAACAGTACACAAAACACAAGTTATAAAACTAATGATTGAAGTGTTACTTCTGTATCAACAACATATTGTTATATAAAGAACATTCTAATAGATTTAATATAGAAGTTTGATGATTTAAGACAAATTTAAGAACTTTTTCTCCGATTTCCTGTGCTTTCTTTACCAATGTTAACTTATACTTTTGAAAGTACTCAACCAGTAATATTTCATCACAAAAAATATAAATGCCTTTTCTCGCCATTTTCAGACTGTTGCATAGCCTATTGTTTGAGCCCTGACCAGAAGTCGGAAGTAAGCATTATAGAAAACAAATTGAATGTCGTTTCTATGGAAATTAAATCATTAAAATACGTTAAAAGTTATATATATTACAATAACGATCAGGAGGTCCTTCAAATTTATATGTAAATTGTAAAAACATATAATCATGCTTTCAAGCAAATTTGGCTTTTACAGAAATTGCTTTTATCAGCCTTTTACATTATATATTGTATAAGATACGTTTTATGTAAACAAAACTAAATTAATTACCCTTTAATTGATCAGGCAATTTGAATACATAAATATGATTAAGTTACTGCTTTAAATGTACCAGTTTTGGATCCCTCTGTGGTTTATTCATATAGGATAAAAAAAACCACCTGTTTTATGAACCATCATTTTCTCTCCCTTTAATGGTCTCTTAAAGCAGGTTTCACTGTATTTCCTGTTTCTCTAAGTATTGCCAGTATATTGATTGATGTTTTATTAAAATCGTAAAATGAAGTAACAAGTTAGTCGCCTTTGTTCCATTGAAGTCTCATGAGTCAGAAACAAAGTGTCAAATGCCATTGAAAAAAAAAAACGAAAAAGTACCAAAAAACAAACAACAGCAGACAAGGAAGGAAGTTATTGAAATAAGTGCTCCAAATGTTAAATTTGATGTCATCCATTCGAATGTTTAACAAACGGTATATATAATAAAATAACTTTACATAACTAAAGCACAACCTTCTTTTTTCCGAACGCGATCATTAAATTTTTACTTGTTACGAACAACATGACTTATGCAAATAGTTTGGGTGAACAGTTCTTAATTCCCCCAGTTCATCTTTGTTTCAACAGTTTATGGTCTTCATCTTTTTGTTTTATATTTTGTGTCGTTTTTTGTGAACTTTCTGTCAGTATTTTAATATCGCCTGTATGTCATTGATGCTGCATAACGATGCGAAATGGTATTGACTTTTTTTTCTATTTTCGAACGATTAGGGTGAACCTTATTATCATTTGATTTTTTCTACAAAGATTGTCTATCTGACGTTGATTGTTTTTTCTCACAATTAAATCGAATTATTTTTGTTGTCTGGTGTATTGTCGTACTGTATTTCTGTCCCATAATCTTGACATTTCAGTAATGTTAACATGCTCTATAAGCGTGTTGTTTCCGTAGCCTTAAATCCAGTTTCATCCCACCATTCGCTTTCTGAAAATGTCCTGTACCAAGTCATTAGTATGATAATTTTTTCATTAAAATTGAGAATGGAAATGGGGAATGTGTCAAAGAGACAACAACCTGACCATAGAACATACAACAACAGAAGGTCAACAATAGGTCTTCAATGCAGCGAAAAATTTCTACACCCGGAGGCGTCCTTCAGCTTGCCCCTAAACAGAAATATATACTAGTTCAGTGATAATGGAAGTCTGTTTCTATAAATGTTGGCGTTTGTTGTTTCTGCAGGTCAGTGGTTTTGTTGTTCTGTTGTTTTCCACTAATAGTTGATATGTTTCCTCGAAACATAGATTTGTTTTTGCTTGAACGAACTATTACTATTTAAAAGCGATATATTGCTGTTTACTTCGTATAGTACTGTGTTTTCCACACAATATGGTAGAATCAAACATTTTGCAACAAACCTCAATTGATGTCAATAATGTAGAAAGGACAAAACAGAGACGTATACATATCTTGGAATTGAATATGAAGAGAAATCAACAGGTGTACTCAAATCAATATATAATTATTTTTATTATCACTTACAACAATTATTAATATCTCGAAATATACAGTATATACAAAACAAATGTATTTAAACAAAATTTAACGTTAGTTTGTATTCTTTTCATACACTTTTATATAAAAGACTCTCAAGATGCAGTGATGCACAATCACCAAAACAGTATATCAATTTTTCTTTCCTTTTCCTGTGTTCTCCGTAAATATCTTCGTTCCAGGAAAAGTTTTTCCAAAATATTTTTTTCGCTTCCTTTCTTATCATACTGTCATCATGTTACAGAAATTAAAAGTAAATTTAATCGTTTTCATGTTGCCATTAAATGTTCTTGTTAATCAAATTACAATGCAGTTTTCTGATTTATTTTCTAGACTTTAAAATACTTTGAGTCTAGATGCAACTGTGGCATGGAGTAAAACATCATGAACGTCTGCAAAGACTCCTAGATGAGAAGAGTACACCTTCAATATGTGTACTTGTGCATGCAAACCTCTCAAATGTCCATCCTGAATATGATTTTCTGCATTTTGTTCGCTCAAGTTTAGGACTAAAGGTAGGACAATCGACATCGTTTCCTGCATGGAATGAACTAACAATGTTCTTGAATAGAAAAAAACTGTATAATAATGTATCTACCACACAGGTTTTTTATAAGCAAGTTGGGTTATTGTTAATGATGTTGATATCTATATCAATCAAAAACGTCAAACAAAGTACATTTCGATCTTTAATAGGGAGTTAATAAAAACAAGTTTTAAATAGATTGAAATTTGAAAAAAAAATAAGGCAATTGACATGTCTTTCTTACTATTGACAGACCTAAAGTGTTAAATGATTGGTTGTTCTTCCTTTCAATTGACCTATAGAATACTATTAACTTTCAATATAGAACGGTGCTAAATTATTCATACATTTATAAGACAGGCCAGTTAGTTTCATGAATATTTATTTTTCAATGTTTGTTTTAATTTTTGGCTATATATTTTGTAAGCTGCATGTGTTTGATTTATTTTAAGCTTGAATTTGAAATGCTTAATGCATTTTGGGTAACGTTAAAAAACAAAAAAAAACTGAGTATAAATTTGTTTGCGATAAAATAATGGCATTGCTAGAGGAAAATGAGAAAAAATCCCCAAAAAATACTTCGTGATATTGGATAAGAAAAAAATTTGAATGATTACAATTATTGCATATATTTTAATTAATTGATAATACCTTTTTAATGAGATTGATACTGTTACAGTTAAATTATTTGAAATTGCCAAAAGAAAATAGGAACACTATGACCAGTTTATCACTATGCTGGTTGTGAAAAAAAGCGATTGATAACTTCAACAATGAAGCAACTTATCGAGGTCATTTTGAGGAAAATAAACATTTGCACCTGTCTTAAGTCAGGAATCTGATGTACAGTAGTTGTCGTCTGTTTATGTAGTTCATACGTGTTTCTCGTTTCTCGTTTTTATATAGATTAGACCGTTGGTTTTTCTGTTTGAATGGTTTTGAATTACTTATTTTGGGACCCTGTTTAGCTTGCTGTTCGGTGTGAGCCAAGGCTCTGTGTTGAAGACTGTACTTTGACCTATAATGGTTTACTTTAATAAATTGTTATTTAAATGGATAGTTGTCTTATCGGCACTCATACCATATCGTCCTATATCTATATTCGAATAATCGGTAAGTCTCTTTACACTAAGACATCATCTAAGTTGCCCAGTTAGTAAATTTACAGAGGCTTTATACAATCAGCTATCAACATAAGATTGTGTTCAGATTGAAATTATACTAAACAGATAAGCTGAAGTTGCATATCCTTATTCCAGATGGTTTGAAATAAACTCATCATAGATACCAGGACTAAATTTTGTATATACGCCAGACGCGCGTTTTGTCTACAAAAGACTTATCAGTGACGCTAGAATCCAAAAAAGTTTAAAGACCAAATGAAGTACGAAGTTGAAGAGCATTGAGGACCAAACTTCCTAAAAGTTTTGCCAAATTCAGCTAAGGTAATCTATGTCTGAGGTAGAAAATCCTTAGTATTTCAAAAATTCAATATTTTGTAAACAGTTAATTTGAAATGATTTCATTATTCTGTAACCTTGCGATTTTATTTTATATAAGAAGACATGTGTGTGGAAGTATTTCTGTTTGGTTTTTCTTGAAGCTAATATGAAAATATTTATACCTTGAGATTCAAATACATTTTAACTTGAAACAAAACCAGTACTCGTTTATTATTTGCAGTAAAACCATGTTTTATGTTTGAAAGTAGTAGCTTATAAACCCATTCCCATATTCCAGGAGAAATACAAATAGGATACTATTTTAGAATGATTAGATTTTAAGACACATAGAATTGTTTTAGTTGTCTA
The DNA here is from genome assembly GCF_965363235.1 of Mytilus galloprovincialis. NCBI lineage: Eukaryota > Metazoa > Mollusca > Bivalvia > Mytilida > Mytilidae > Mytilus > Mytilus galloprovincialis. The sequence continues at coordinate 19,448,625 of NC_134839.1, read as the reverse complement.
AACGTCTGCTGTCTCCCAAATGACATTCTGAATTGAAATTCAAGGTAAATTTAGAAGTAGATGGAACTCACTTATATTTGTTTTCATTCATAAATTTCGAAATATGTCATCTGTCTCGTACTAAATCGTCAATTTCAGGGGCAATACTCTAAAAAATTATCATAGCTCCTTATTATTTATTATTTATATCAACCGTATGGGTAAATGACCAGTATGTCTTGTCACACGTGCGAAAAACAAACTGTGTTATGTTGATATTAAGGTAAAACTGTGAAAAAAACTAACTGCCGAGGATTATAACATTATTACAACATTTTATGCTATTATATTGTTCATGTTAATTAATAACACACTACACACCTAAACATATAACATAAGATGTTAGTAATGTTTGAATACACGTTATTTGTAAAAATTACTTTTAAAACATGTTAGCAAAAACATACACACAAAAACAAAATTTCAATAGGAACAATGGTGAAAATGTTGTCAGAAATAACGTTTTTTTTGTTATAAAATCAGTGTTTATGTTAAACAGATTGAAAACATATTATCAAAACTGAATAAATGCAACATCTCATGCATTTCTTTAGTAAAGATATATTTTACACAGATAAATTAATCAATGAGTGATGTATTTCTCTTTCAAGAAATTTAAAGATCAAAGCAAAATAGCTTATGCATTAATTGAATGGGACAATAGTACTAGAAAAAGTTTAAATAGATTAGATATAGGAGAAGACTGAAAAAGTTTCATTTAGTTCGCAATAATATTCATACATTTATATATGTACAAAAATGCAGTGAAATCTTGGTAAACCGAACTCTGACAAAAAATTTCAGATTTTCAAAGTCCCAGAAAATTTCCCTATCAATTACCATTAATCTAACCTAAAAAAATAAAATTCTGCCAACTCCGAATTCCGAATGCTTTTTGAAGGCTCGTAAGTAAATATATATATGAAAATTACCTGTCAAAATCGATCATTAGCAATCAAAACAAAAACGTATTTTTAATTATTAGCATGATTTAATCAAAGAAACACAGGATGACAGAGTATCCCTGAGGGTATTTGAGGTTTAGTGAGTTGCTATTACAAACTATTTATCATGTTTGTGTCTATGTATTCAGTGATCAAATGATTTTTTTGTAAAGAAACGTTAAACTGGTCAGCTGCCCTATCACCGAAAAGGACGAGAATGGAACTTTTCCTTTATCGATGAATTAAATGCTCGTTACTCAAATATAAACGGTTACAAATTTGTAATTGCCATTTAGTAGCTAACCTGTTTAATTAAATAATAGTTTTATAAAGCGTTTCACTGGATTAAGAAGTTGTGCAACACAAGGTCAATGACTTTCGAATTATATTTACGGGATGCTGGATTCCCTTTAGAGGCCCTATATATATAGGGGCAATACTCTAAAAAATTATCATAGCTCCTTATTATTTATTATTTATATCAACCGTATGGGTAAATTACCAGTATGTCTTGTCACACGTGCGAAAAAACAAATTGTGTTATGTTGTTATTAAGTTAAAACTGTGAAAAAAAACTAACTGCTGGGGATTATAACATTATTACAACATTGTATGCTATTATATTGTTCATGTTAATTAATAACACACTACACACCTAAACATATAAAATAAGATGTTAGTAATGTTTGAATACACGTTATCTGTAAAAATTACTTTTAAAACATGTTAGCAAAAACATACACACAAAAACAAAATTTCAATAGGAACAATGGTGAAAATGTTGTCAGAAATAACGTTTTTTTTGTTATAAAATCAGTGTTTATGTTAAACAGATTGAAAACATATTATCAAAACTGAATAAATGCAACATCTCATGCATTTCTTTAGTAAAGATATATTTTACACAGATAAATTAATCAATGAGTGATCTCCATGCCTTATATATCATGTACTGTAGTACGCCGCTAGATTAAAACTGACGAGGAAAGGTAACACACGGCCACTGAAAGCTTTATTTTTGTGAAGCCCAGGTGGTCGTGTGGTCTAGCGGGACGGCTACAGTGCAGGCGATTAGGTGTCACGATATCTCAGTAGCATGGGTTCGAATCCCGGCGAGGGAAAAACAAAAAATTTGCGAAAGCAAATTTACAGATCTAACATTGTAGGGTTGATGTTTAGACGATATATATCTATATAGTTGAGATGCTCCTCCTCCGTTATCTATTTGTCAACGATAAAGTCAGAGAATAAAGTGGACCCCTGCTATTGTTTCGCTCTCATGTTGTGGCAAAGTATCGATCAGCGGGTGACCAGTTTAGTCCGAGAACTCGTGTGAACAGATAATTGATATTGATTTAACTATACCGAATCGTCTTTTGACAGTAACTGAGAATCTGAATTGGTCACTGCATTAACGGATTAGAAAATAATTATAAAAAGCAAAATCGATCCACGTCGGACAGCATTGAACGATTTATTCCTTTATACAACGAGGATTGTGATTGACTTAGTGGCGTTTGATTTATATCAAAAAAGGAAAAATACTTCTATCTTCATCTACCTAGATCTTTACATTTACATCTAAATCATCATGAAAATAAATTTTCGTCTGTTGTGTCACCTATCGTGCCTTGTCAGTAAGTGCAAAACAATATTTTGGTGTCAACTTCCGTTTACCGCTTCAATCCGAACACCTGTGAAAACCAAACAAACGCAAAGTCCCGCATAAGTTAGGTTTGGACAAGTTTCACTTTATATTATTTTCTATATTTTAGTGAATTGGTTATAGTTTAAGCTGTACAACATTCATTTCACATACTCAATTATTTTAACCAATGAACAATGAGCAAAAGGGAAATTATTTTTTTTAAACCAGAACTCCTAGGAAAATCCAAAACGTATAGTCAGTAATCGGATGGCAAAATTATAAGCTAAAACACAGTTTGACATCAATGCAGTAACTCCATTTCAACCATTTTTTGTAAAAAAAAAACCGTTTAGTGTTGCTATTCAAAGTTCGGGCAAAAAACGTCTGATTTTGGATCCAAGTGAACTGAATGTTTTTATAAGAAAAGAAAGAAGAAAATTTAAACACTGGAAAGTGGTTTAAACTATTTCACAAAAGATGGCTATCAATTTAAGTTTGATCTTAAGTCTGGTTATTTTCATTTTGACGTATGTACTAAACAACAAACATATTTAGGATTTTGCTGGAACAACACATTTTACTGTTCTACAGTGTTAGCCTTTGATCTATCATCTGCTCCATATCTATTCACTAAATGTTTACGTCCAATCATAAAATATTGACAAGAAAATGGCGTAGATATTGTACTTTACGTAGATGATGGACTTGGAATGGGTAAAAATAAACAAGAAGCTTCCGAATGTTCATCTTTTGTGAAAACGTCTTGTTAGAAGCAGGGTTTTTAATTAACATGGACAAATCTATTTTTGAACCAGTCCAATGTTTAGAGTGGGTAGGTTTAGTTTGGAATTCGTCTGATTTTTCAATTAGTATATCAGATAGACGGATTGAAAATATCCTAACATCATTGGTTGATGTTTTAAATAACTTTCCTAATTTCACAGCACGTAAATTGGCTCAGGTAACGGGAAAGGTAATTTCTATGTGTCCAGTCATGGGTAACATAACTAGTTTAATGACCCGTTATTTACACTGTGCTATTGAAAACAGAGTAAAGTGGGATTTAAAGTTAATATTGGAATGTCCTGATTGTGTATTCAATGAGCTTACATTTTGGCTGAATAACATTCAAAGATTGAACAGGAAACATTTAGCAGGTTATTCTTTTCCTCACGTGGTTGTATATTCTGATGCTAGTAATGTAGCTGCAGGTGCTTACTCGAAAGATATCGTCTCTAATATTTTTTTCATCAGATGTGGAGTTTACAAGAGTCCTTACAGAGTTCTACATGGAGAGAACTTCAAGCTATTTTGTTGGCATTGATGTCGTTTAAAAATCGTTTAAGAAATAAATGTGTTAAATGGCATACAGATAATAATAACTGTGTTTCCATTGTTCAGAAAGGAAGTGCAAAAGTACATTTACAAGCGATAGCTATTAATATTTTTAAGTTGTGTTTTGAATTTAATATAACGTTAGATGTTGTTTGGATCCCGAGATCTGAAAATACTAAAGCTGATTATATTTCAAAAATGATTGATATAGAAGACTGGGGAACAAACATAGATTTTTTTTTAAATTTGTAGATGATATGTGGGGTCCACATACTGTGGACAGGTTTGCGAGTAATTTAAATAAAAAATACCAAGGTTTAATTCTAAATTCTGGAATCCAGGTGTTGAAGTAGTTGATGCGTTCACGCAAAATTGGAATAATGAAATTAATTGGATTGTTCCTCCAATTTCTGTTGTTTGTAGAGCAATTAGACATTTGATTTTATATAAAGCTAGAGGCACTTTGATAGTTCCAAAGTGGCCTTCCTCGTCATTTCGGACAATGATTTTTAAAAGAGGTTCGCATTTGCAACCCTACGTAATTGATGTTTTAGAGTTTCAACCAAATCAGAACATTTCTATTCATGGTATAAATAATAGGTCCTTGTTGGGATCTTCTGAATTCGTTTCTAGTGTTTTGGCTTTAAGATTTAACGCTGAGTTCACGTAAGAATTTACGACAAGGCTGTTGAGCAAGGTCGCATAGTAAAGCCAAGGCCAATATATTGGCAAGGTCGTATGTTGATGACAAGGCCAAATTTAATAGGCAAGGTCTCACTAACATGGCCAGTGTGAAAAATAAATCTGGCAAGGTCATTTAAATATATTGTAAGCTAATAGTAGTATAGTAGATTATATTTCTAATTCATATGCACGTTTTTCAGATAATTTTTCATGTGGAGTATGGAAATCCTTGCTTAAGCCAGTCAACCCAGATTTGTCATCTTTATCTAATTGTTAGAAAATATTCATATGCATTTAACAATTTCTGTAAGTGGTGTAATGACTATTCTTATGTTAAACCTTTACCAGCTTTAGATTTTTATGTTTCATTGTACTTAATACACCTAGCAAAGACATTTAATTCGTATGCTAAGGTTGAAGAAGCATATTATTCCATAAGCTGGGCTCATCAACTAGCTGGCTATCTCAATCCGTGTTATTCACAGTTGTGTATATCGGTTAAAGAAGGAGCTCATAGAAAGATTGGACATGTTAATGTAAATAAAACAGAATCAATTACGTCAGCTATTTAAAAGAACATTGATATTAAAGAACGTAACAATCTTATAGAAATTATAATTTGTTGTATGTGTCTTATTAGCTATTCAGGGTTTCGAAGATTTTATGAAATGGTAAATTTAAAAAGATCTGATTTAAAATTTTCTGATACACATGTATCTTTGCTCATTCAGAAAAGCAAAACTGATCATTATAGAGAAGGCACACAAGTTTTAATTGCTAGAACAGATCAGAAACATGTCCTGTTAGTATGTTGGAGAAATATTTATCATTATCCAATATTGACGCACCATCTTCCAATTATATATTTAGATCCATATATTTATGTAAAAAAATCTAAGTTTTATAAACTGAGAGGTCTTAAACCTTTATCATATACTACAGTAAGAGAAATTATATTACCTGCTCTTGAATCTATCGGTTTAGATAAGTCAAAATTTGGATTACGTAGCTTGGGATCAGGTGGAGCTACTGCAGCTGCATCAGCTGGCATTCATGATAGATTATTTAAGAAGTATGGTAGATGGGCTTCAGATGAAGCAAAAGATGGCTATATAAGAGAAAATTTTAAAGAAAAACTGACAGTGTCTAAAAGTTTGGGAATATAATTTTCATAAATATACTATATATATGTATTATTCTCTGTTCAGATCTACTTGGCTTTCTTCGTCTTTCGAAAGGCTGCTACAGCTGTAGGCACACTTATCCTATTTATGTGTTGTTTTATTAATTAAATAATTTATATTTGTTTGAGCTGGCGAATTAGAAAATGAATATATTTATTTGAGGTAATTGGTCACATGACGTTGTAACGGTCAACTGATTGTTTACTATAAACACGTGTGTGTGTTTATATCAAGCACATGGTATGTGTTTACATCCAATTTGATTGGATGGCATATACCCGTTGTGCCGGTTTTACGGGTATATGCCCTCATGAATTTCTTAAAAAGCATGATTAAGTATTACTTAAGGGGTTAGTTAGAGAAAATAAAGTTATTCGAAGTTTGCCTATAGTTCAAAGTAGCAGCATTCGTTATTATGTTTAACCACCCACCCACCCTTTTATGAGATGGTTATCGTTAATGGGAGTATATGCATCATATATTACATCATATTAATATGAATTTTTCCTCTTTTGTAGATAATTTTTAATTGTGTAACTGTATATTACTGTGCTATTGTATGATTGGATTTGTAGTAGAAGGACTTTAGTTTGAGAATCATATTTAATGTTAAGTTAATATTAAAGGCTGCTACAGCTGTAGGCACACTTATCCTATGTATGTGTTGTTTTATTTGTTAAAATACTTATATTCGTTTGAGATGGCGAATTAGAATATAAATGTCTGTATGTTTGTATGCTGTGTGTCAAGTTTTTTATCCAGACAAACCTATTCATCACTTCTTCCGAATATGAATGTTTGTTTATTCTTGAGAAGAGGGATTGTTTTTAATAAAACCGTACCACATTTTAAATGCATTGATGATTACCTTCATTAAACTGTTACAGGTAAGAAACTTTGGGTTAAGGTATTGCCTCTATTTTAAGTTTTTTCAATAAATTCCAACGCTTGACTCAAAATGTCCGTCTATATTGACAACTGCATACAAGGAGCACGATATACTTTTTTGTTTGTTATAAAAATGCACCTAACGGTCAAACTTGACCTGCAGATCGACACTATCACACGGATCTAACGAGACTATACAAAACAGCAACTGACATTTGTAAAATCTACTAACTTGTCAAAGTTTGAACGTAGATAGCCAAAGTATTGTTACGAATGTGTTTTCATGTAAAAAAACATTTGGTACAATATTGTGAATAAATTTGTTATCCGTTCTTCTTCAATTTATAATCCATGTTAACAGATATAGGGTTTAGCATAGTTAGTTATACACCTCGGAATACGGCTCGTCTGGATAGGAAAGAGACACATATCACTCTGTGTATAACAATAACAGATTACCCCTGGTAAAACACATGAGCTGGGACAATATCCCTAATGCGCCTTGAAATGAGGAACGCAAAAGTCACGTGTAAACAAAAAATCTCTGTGTAGTGATATTTGGCACACTTCTATGATAAACAAATGACTGAGCTGAACCATTTGTGTTAATTTAGAAAGTAAAGGAGCACAGAATAAATGTGTAAAAACTATGGAGCTATTAAATGTGTTCAAAGTATTAAATTTTCAAAGAACTTATTGTGTTAAAAATGGGATTTTTTACCATGAGGAGCTGCATCGCAAAAGGATACTCGGGGCTTGCTAATTTACGGAAAAATGAATCACACGTCGTACCCCAAAAATTTAACCACATATGTAAAAATGTCTCAGCTTCGACACAAGCCATATGCATCATACATACACAAGTTTACTATATCGACTTAGCAACAAAAGAAAACGTTACCATTATCGCCTATGGAGAAACAGTTACGCATATTGCCCCAGCTGGGACGTAATTGTAAGAGATGGAAAAAATGATGTGGTCAGGTTCTTATTTCTTGACTTTTGTCTTAGGGTTAGACAGAGCCATAAAAAATATAACGTTTTCTACTAAGATCTTATATGTAAGGCATTGTATGTTCTTTTTTGTTTTGAACCGTTTTTTTTTTCTCGATCTGGTCTTTTATATTCTTACTTTTTTCTAATAAAAATCATATACAAACTTTCAGAATTGGATATGAAGAAACACACAATTGTACGCATATTGATATATTTTTTATTATTATTGACAGGAATTATTAAAACCTAAAAATATGGATACAGTATATTTACAAACAAAAATGTAGTAAATAAAAGTTAAAGCTAGTTTCTATTGTGTTTGGTGCATCATCACCAAAAACAGTATGTACATTCTTCTTTCTCTTCAATTCATTATAAATGTCGTCGTTCTAGTATAAAAGTCCTCCATCATTGCTCATCTATTTCTTGATATCTTATTAAAAACACGTCTTACCGTCTTTATCTTGCCAATAAATGTTATAGTTAATAGATTCAAAAGACAGATTTGTGATTCATTTTTCTGAATAATTCAAAATACTTTCATTTTGGATGCAGCTGTGTCAGCCAGCAAAATATCGTTATTGTCTACAAACTGACCATCAAGATACATACAGTACATTTCCACTTCATGCATGCTTCTCAAATGTCCATTCTGGATATGATTCGTTGTTTCGTTGTGTTCACGCATGTTGAGGACTGAAGGTAACACAATCGACATCGCTTCCTACCTTAGAATGAGCTTACAATGTTCTTGAAAAGAAAAACATAGTATGATAACTTATTAACCAAAAGATATTATATAGGCAAGTTGATGGGGGTTGATAATGTTTCAACCAATAACAACAATAGCAATTGTTTGACTTTTAATAAGGATTGGTCAGATTGAGACAAAAATAAATTGAAATTTGAAAAAAGAAAAGAAAAATAATTGACATTTCAATTCCTGTTTTGACAGAGCTTAAGTGCTAATTATGCTGTTGTCCTTTTGTTCAAATGACCTATAGAGCAATGATGATAGTACATGGTGTCAATCATTCTATTGGGTATAGACAAGGACTATTAGTTTCATGAATATTTAAAATGCTTTCGGCGCAAACAAAGCCTATTAGGAAAACAATATTTGCTTATATTGTGTTAATTTGCTTAATACTATTTTTGTAATGTTTTGATCATTAGTTTTACATAGTTTTTGATCAAAGTAATTATAAAAAAGAAGATGTGGTATGATTGATAATGAGACAACTATCCACAAAAGTTCAAAATGACACAGACATTAGCAACTATAGGTCACCGTACGGCCTTCAACAATGAGCAAAGCCCATACCGCATAGTCAGCTATAAAAGCCCCGATAAGACAATGTAAAACAATTCAAACGAGAAAACTAACGGCATTATTTATATAAAGAAAGAACGAAAACAGATATGTAAAACATAAACAAACGACAACAACTGAACTACAGGCTCCTGACTTGGGATAGGCACATACATAAATAATGTGGCGGGCTAAAACATGTTAGCGGGATCCAAACCCTCTATCTAACCTTGGACAGTGGTATAACAGTACAACACAAGAATTAATGATTAATTAACCTAATTGTGAAAGTATTATCATCATTAGACAGTTATTGTGTTGTCGTAACCGGAACAATATTGGTACTAAGTAACTTAAAATTTGCAGTCCAAATTAATACACAATACCTATTCACCTGTAAAATCATGTTAAAGCTTGAAATTATTACCGGGGTTGATTTTAAGTATGAGCATTATTTACAACACCAAAAAATGCATACGGTAAAAAATATATAACAAATAAGAGAAAATTCTTACAAAGTCTAAATGCCAAGGATTTAAACAACCCTTTGTCACCATAGGACCTTCATCAGTAAGCAAAATTCATACCATAACGTGAGCTATAAACGTTCATTATATTTAGTTTTCATGAATTCGTTGAAAGATTTAGAGTACAGTCACTACAAAAGTCTAAAAGTCTGAAAAGACCAGTTTTTGTCTTAATTTGCATGAACTTTTACTCGACATTCTCCAAAAGTATGACTTGTGTCTTAATTTTTCTTGACAAATTCTCATTTATATCAAATTTGTATGAAATTTACTTGACATATTCTCGACATTCTGAATATTGTCTTAAAATTTCTTTACAAATTCTTGACATTTGAATACTGTCTTGAAATTTCTCGACATGTTCTCGACACTCTGTTTTTTTTCTCAGTATGGCTTGACATATTCTGAAAATTTTGAATTGTGTCTTAAATTTACTTGACAGTTCTGAGTTTTACAAATCATGACCAATATTCATGATATAACTTTAATAGTTATTTCTCTTTATATAATATACTGTTGTTTCAAGTTACACTTCAATAATAAAAAATGGGCATGTAAAAATAAATGAAAATTTGGGTAAATAAATATCCTTACAAATGCAAATATGGCTATGAAATCTAATGTATAAAATAATTCAAATGTGGGTGTGTTGATATAAAACAATTGAAAACTGGTTTTTAAATAATTACAAATTTTGATTACTTAATTTTACAAATTAAATGATTAAAACCAATCATATTGTAGACATATTTCATTCTACATTCATAATATTCAATTTTTATATGGTAAATAATTATTGTACCAACATATGGTTTATTGAAATAGCAAATTATGATGATATACAAATGATTCATTTAACTGAAGAAAATTTGTGTAATGTCATCCGTTGGAATATATATTAAGTATTACACATGGACAGGATGTTCCAATAAATTTAAGATATTCCACACCCCAGATTACATGCAACTGTCAAATAGAAATTACTGCTTTCCCAGTAATAAGCTTATAAGTTGACCTACCATGTCAAAACAATTTTAAAATTTTGTTCATAGATGGAACTGAAAAAAAAAGAATTAAAATTGATTTTTTTTCTTCATGAAAATTATGAAACTATTTTAACATAAAAAAAATTGAATATTTCCCAAAGATTAAAAGAAAAATATTAACTTCTCCAGGAATAATAAAAAAAAATGTATTTATAATGGATCCATTGTAACTGCCTACAAGACACCTTTTTTAGTAAATCAAATTTGACTGGCAGTTTTGCGAACGGCAAATATCGAACTACTGTTTGTCAGTAACTTAAACTTATATTCCAAGTGAAAACAATTTATTAAACGTTTAATAAAAATAAATCAAAATTAAACTACATTGGGGGTTATTCAGAGTATTCCAACTTAGTTGCACCAAAAGGGTATCTTACTATACCAAATTAATCCTTGATTCGTCAAAGTTTAGTTTAGCAATAGTTAGTATATAACAGCAATAGAATGTCATAAACAGTGCAGAACAAGTCTGTTCACATTTTAGGCGAAATTTATACTGTTGAGATAGTGTCAAGACATATTTAAGACTGTAAAGAATGTGTCGACACATATTCAGACATTTTTTAGAATGTCAAGAATATGTCAAGACAAATCGAGACATTATTAAGAATGTCAAGAATATGTCAAGACAAATCGAGACATTATTAAGAATGTCAAAAATATGTCAAGACAGATCGAGACAAATTTAAGACAGTCAAGAATTCGTTGAGACTAATTCAGACTCTTATCAGATGACACAGGAAGTGTCGAGAAATTTTAAGACAATGTTCATACTGTCAAGACACTTGTCAAGAAAAATCAAGAACCTTAATAGACAAATTCATACTATGTCAAGAACTTTTTAAAATGATTTATACAAATTAAGAATGTCGAGTAAAAATTCATGCAAATTCAGACAAAAACTGGTCTTTTCAGACTTTTTGACTTTTGTAGTGAGTAATGCTACATCTCTTATAATCGAGCTTTCATTAGGGTTTGACAGAACTCTTGTTTTTTGTTGATGAAGGAAAGAAAAGAATATGTGCTTTATTGTACAGATAAATTCAATGATGATGGATTTTTGTCTAAAACCATGTACTGTAATCTTTGTATAAAAGTTTGAATATTGGGTTGATCGTGGATGAATTTGATGGACTAATATCCGGTTGGAGGGGATTAACAACATGTTTCTTCATATATGTGCTTCACAGGTAAAAAGGCGAACGTCAAGTATAAGACAATTCAAACGAGAAAATTAACGGTATAGTTTATGTACAAATCAGTGAACGAAAAACAAATATGGTATAAAGCAACAAACTGCAACCACTTAATTACATGCGCCTGACCTGGGGCATGCATATATGTGTTATTACTTAGCTGTGGGTTTTTTTGTTGCTCTGTCGTTAGTTTTCTTTGTTTTGTATGCAGTTGTTTATAATTTTGTCTTCTCTTTTGTTCACTATAACGTTGTCAATTTGGTTTGTTTTTACTTTTAAGTTTGAATGGCTTTTTTTGTAGCTTTTTCTCTTTTATTGAAAGCACTTAGCCCTTTTGGGAAACTAAATTCTAACTGGGGATCAAGTTTTGCTTTTTAAAAACATTCAATTACCAACTGGTAAAAGCAAATGCAAGAAAGGTTTTTCGAACTCCAGATTGACAGTTGCAGGTGAACTATATTTGTAAGTGAGTCAATTTGTTTTGTTTCAAAAATGGTGCGATAAGTAAAAAACGAAAACAAGTCAGTTATCATATTGCTTCAATAACAAAGCTACTTTAACAATTTCATCAGTATTAAACACTTAAATTGAAAAAAAAAACTATTGAATTTATTTAAGGATATGCTAAATCATAACCACTTCATCAAATATGTAGGAGCAAATATATCTAAGATTATTCATGAACTTCCGAGTTATTGATTCTGCAATTGAAACAGACTGTATTTTGCCTTTTTAACTTTTTGGGATTCGAGCGTCACTGATGAGTCTTATGTACAAAATTTAGTCCTGGTATCTATGATGATTTTATTTACAACCGCTGGGTCGATGCCACTGCTGGTGGAGATTAATTTCCCCGAAGGTATCACCAGCCCAGTAGTCAGCACTTTTGTGCTGACATGAATTATCATTGATATGGTTATAATGGTTATATTTATTATAAATTAACTGTTTACAAAATTTTAATTTTTTGAAATACTAAGGCTTTTCTACCTGCAGATCGACACTATCACACGGATCTAACGAGACTATACAAAACAGCAACTGACATTTGTAAAATCTACTAACTTGTCAAAGTTTGAACGTAGATAGCCAAAGTATTGTTACGAATGTGTTTTCATGTAAAAAAACATTTGGTACAATATTGTGAATAAATTTGTTATCCGTTCTTCTTCAATTTATTATCCATGTTAACAGATATAGTGTTTAGCATAGTTAGTTATACACCTCGGAATACGGCTTGTCTGGATAGGAAAGAGACACATATCCCTCTGTGTATAACAATAACAGATTACCCCTGGTAAAACACATGAGCTGGGACAATATCCCTAATGCGCCTTGAAATGAGGAACGCAAAAGTCACGTGTAAACAAAAAATCTCTGTGTAGTGATATTTGGCACACTTCTATGATAAACAAATGACTGAGCTGAACCATTTGTGTTAATTTAGAAAGTAAAGGAGCACAAAATAAATGTGTAAAAACTATGGAGCTATTAAATGTGTTCAAAGTATTAAATTTTCAAAGAACTTATTGTGTTAAAAATGGGATTTTTTACCATGAGGAGCTGCATCGCAAAAGGATACTCGGGGCTTGCTAATTTACGGAAAAAGTGAATCACACGTCGTACCCCAAAAATTTAACCACATATGTAAAAATGTCTCAGCTTCGACACAAGCCATCATACATACACAAGTTTACGATATGGACTGAGCAACAAAAGAAAACGTTACCATTATCGCCTATGGAGAAACAGTTACGCATATTGCCCCAGCTGGGATGTAATTGTAAGAGATGGAAAAAATGATGTGGTCAGGTTTTTATTTCTTGACTTTTGTCTTAGGGTTAGACAGAGCCATAAAAAATATAACGTTTTCTACTAAGATCTTATATGTAAGGCATTGTATGTTCTTTTTTGTTTTGAACCGTTTTTTTTTTCGATCTGGTCTTGTATATTCTTACTTTTTTGTAATAAAAATCATATACAAACTTTCAGAATTGGATATGAAGAAACACACAATTGTACGCATATTGATATATTTTTTATTATTATTGACAGGAATTATTAAAACCTCAAAATATGGATACAGTATATTTACAAACAAAAATGTAGTAAATAAAAGTTAAAGCTAGTTTCTATTGTGTTTGGTGCACCATCACCAAAAACAGTATGTACATTCTTCTTTCTCTTCAATTCATTATAAATGTCTTCGTTCCAGTATAAAAGTCCTCCAACATTGCTCATTTATTTCTTGATATCTTTCTGATCATTTTTTCATCATGTATCAGAAATTAAAAACACGTCTTACCGTCTTTATCTTGCCAATAAATGTTATAGTTAATAGATTCAAAAGACAGATTTGTGATTCATTTTTCTGAATAATTCAAAATACTTTCATTTTGGATGCAGCTGTGTCAGCCAGCAAAATATCGTTATTGTCTACAAACTGACCATCAAGATACATACAGTACATTTCCACTTCATGCATGCTTCTCAAATGTCCATTCTGGATATGATTCGTTGTTTCGTTGTGTTCACGCATGTTGAGGACTGAAGGTAACACAATCGACATCGCTTCCTACCTTAGAATGAGCTTACAATGTTCTTGAAAAGAAAAACATAGTATGATAACTTATTAACCAAAAGATATTATATAGGCAAGTTGATGGGGGTTGATAATGTTTCAACCAATAACAACAATAGCAATTGTTTGACTTTTAATAAGGATTGGTCAGATTGAGACAAAAATAAATTGAAATTTGAAAAAAGAAAAGAAAAATAATTGACATTTCAATTCCTGTTTTGACAGAGCTTAAGTGCTAATTATGCTGTTGTCCTTTTGTTCAAATGACCTATAGAGCAATGATGATAGTACATGGTGTCAATCATTCTATTGGGTATAGACAAGGACTATTAGTTTCATGAATATTTAAAATGCTTTCGGCGCAAACAAAGCCTATTAGGAAAACAATACTTGCTTATATTGTGTTAATTTGCTTAATACTATTTTTGTAATGTTTTGATCATTAGTTTTACATAGTTTTTGATCAAAGTAATTATAAAAAAGAAGATGTGGTATGATTGATAATGAGACAACTATCCACAAAAGACCAAAATAACACAATCATTAGCAACTATAGGTCACCGTACGGCCTTCAACAATGAGCAAAGCCCATACCGCATAGTCAGCTATAAAAGCCCCGATAAGACAATGTAAAACAATTCAAACGAGAAAACTAACGGCATTATTTATATAAAGAAAGAACGAAAAACAGATATGTAACACATAAACAAACGACAACAACTCAACTACAGGCTCCTGACTTGGGATAGGCACATACATAAATAATATGGCGGGCTAAAACATGTTAGCGGGATCCAAACCCTCCATCTAACCTTGGACAGTGGTATAACAGTACAACATAAGAATTAATAATTAATTAACCCATTTGTGAAAGTATCATCATCATAAGACAGTTATTGTGTTGTCTTAACCGGAATAATATTGGTACTAAGTAATTTAAAATTTGCAGTCCAAATTAATACACAATACCTATTCACCTGTAAAATCATGTTAAAGCTTGAAATTATTACCGGGGTTGATTTTAAGTATGAGCTTTATTTACAACACCAAAAAATGCATACGGTAAAAAATATATAACAAATAAGAGAAAATTCTTACAAAGTCTAAATGCCGAGGATTTAAACAACCCTTTGTCACCATAGGACCTTCATCAGTAAGCAAAATTCATACCATAACGTGAGCTATAAACGGCCATTATATTTAGTTTTCATGAATTCGTTGAAAGATTTAGAGTACAGTAATGCTACATCTCTTATAATCGAGCTTTCATTAGGGTTTGACATAACACTTGTTTTTTGTTGATGAAGGAAAGAAAGGAATATGTGCTTTATTATACAGATAAATTCAATGATGATGGATTTTTGTCTAAAACCATGTACTGTAATCTTTGTATAAAAGTTTGAATATTGGGTTGATTGTGGTTGAATTTGATGGAGTAATATCCGGTTGGAGGGGATTAACAACATGTTTCTTCATATATGTGCTTCACAGGTAAAAAGGCGAACGTCAAGTATAAGACAATTCAAACGAGAAAATTAACAGTATAGTTTATGTACAAATCAGTGAACGAAAAACAAATATGGTATTTAGCAACAAACTGCAACCACTTAATTACATGCGCCTGACCTGGGGCATGCATATATGTGTTATTACTTAACTGTGGTTTTTTTTGTTGCTCGGTCGTTAGTTTTCTTTGTTTTGTATGCAGTTGTTTATCATTTTGTCTTTTCTTTTGTTCGCTATAACGTTGTCAATTTGGTTTGTTTTTACTTTTAAGTTTGAATGGCTTTTTTTGTAGCTTTTTCTCTTTTATTGAAAGCACTTAGACCTTTTTGGGAACTAAATTCTAACTGGGGATCAAGTTTTGCTTTTTAAAAACATTCAATTACCAAGTGGTAAAAGCAAATGCAAGAAAGGTTTTTTGAACTCCAGATTGACAGTTGCAGGTGAACTATATTTGTAAGTGAGTCAATTTGTTTTGCTTCAAAAATGGTGCGATAAGTAAAAAATGAAAACAAGTCAGTTATCATATTGCTTCAATAACAAAGCTACTTTATTAATTTCACCAGTATTAAACACTTAAATTGAAAAAACTATTGAATTTATTTAAGGATATGCTAAATCATAACCACTTCATCAAATATGTAGGAGCAAATATATCTAAGATTATTCATGAACTTCCGAGTTATTGATTCTGAAATTGAAACAGACTGTATTTTGCCTTTTTAACGTTTTGGGATTCGAGCGTCACTGATGAGTCTTATGTACAAAATTTAGTCCTGGTATCTATGATGATTTTATTTACAACCGCTGGGTCGATGCCACTCCTGGTGGAGATTAATTTCCCCGAGGGTATCACCAGCCCAGTAGTCAGCACTTTTGTGCTGACATGAATTATCATTGATATGGTTATAATGGTTATATTTATAAATTAACTGTTTACAAAATTTTAATTTTTTGAAATACTAAGGCTTTTCTACCTCAGGAATAGATTACCTTAGCTGGATTTGGCAAAACTTTTAGGAATTGTGGTCCTCAATGCTCTTCAACTTCGTACTGTATTTGGCCTTTTAAACTTTTTTGGATTCGAGCGTCACTGATGAGTCTTTTGTAGACGAAAAGTGCGTCTGGCGTATGTTTAAAATTTAGTCCTGGTATCTATGATGAGTTTATTTTCTACCATTCTTAAGTAGTATTGTTTATAATGATTCGATCTTGTTTAATTTTTAAAAGAAATTTGCAAAACTAATTTCAAGTTTTATTCATATGATATACCTTGTTTATTTTTTTCTTACGTTGTTAAGAATGTATCACAGTGAGTTAACAAAGTTCGCATCACAGTGAGTAAACAAAGTTTTGTGAACAGTTTAACAAATAGTTAACAATAATATATTCGTTGATTCTCAGAATTGTTAATATTAAATGACTTAAAGTGTTACAAGTAATGCGGAGGGAGAATACATCATATCGCCTATGATGAGGACATACGTTCCGCTTGAACTTTTAATGTCATACAACAATCACTTTTCCATTGTGGCGTCATCTATTTTCTAAATTCTTTATGACGTCAAAATTTTACGGGAACTTTTGTGATTACCACTGTTGATTTTTACATTTTTTCTACAAAAACAGATTCGTAACTTTCTGAATTTCTTTTCATTGTGTTCTCATTTTTCATTATTTGTATGAATGTACATGCATTGTCATTTGATCTGTGAGAAACCGTCTGATCGTCTAGCGGCTTCAGATGACAACTTGTTAGCATATAGTTTTTGATTGACAGGTTACCGGAAGTTAAACATGGGTACTCGATATGGATTTCGAGGGCTGATATCGATATTGACCCCGAGGGCTGATAACCAACCTTGACTTCCGGCTATTATTGGCCATGCAAAAACGTACATATCAGTACAAAATATGTGATAAAATTAGTTACAGAATACATTGTCATCAAGGAACAGCATATGTGATAATACTAGAACTATTATTATGTTTTATTAAATGTCAGAAAAGAGATATTAATTTCATTTTGTTATTGTTATTATTACTTTACGTGTATGTAGCTGGAAATGATAGCTAATCCATAAATATATGAATGAATAAATCAACACGAAATGATACTTCAGGCCAATACCATTTGGATTAAAAAAAAATGTGTCTAGCACTTAACAGAAATATGGAATGAACAAGACAATGTTTATAACACTACAGCCCACTAAATAAGAAAACAAAGGTCAAGTATACTGTTATAAATTCATAGTTTGTGGTTTACATGTTGTAATATGCTATTTAACTATTTATCTATGTATTTGAATGTCATGAGTGTTGAGAAAAACTGACAACGCCATAGCTAAAAAAAGAAAAGACAAACACACTAACAATAATACAAGCGTAATAGTAAGTGTAGCGGCTTATTTAAAAGTGTGCATCACATAAAGTCATTTTTTATGCAAATTCGAATGGACAGAACGAATATTAAAGTATGTCCTTATGATTCAATTCTAAATTCAATTTTAAGTAGTAAATGAAGTAAGATATAACGTTGATTAAAATGTCTTATTTGCTTGTTGACGTGGAGCACGAATGCGCAGTTAATTATTTATATTGATGTGTCATGTGTATGCATGTGTGACATTCCTTTGTATTATGTTTCCATTTAAAAAAGGCAATAAAATCTATTCGAGTATTGTCTCTGTTGAACAGGTTCATAATTTTATATTTAAGTATAGTTATTTGATTTATTTTTAAATAATTACAAAATTAATGAATTCAAAAGATTTAATTTTTTTGTTATTGGTGTAGTAAAGACATTGATGTATACATATATTTTCATAAATTTAAAACTTTTAAAATCATTACTTAGCAATACAAAGAACTGTTCATCATTTTGAATGTTATTCAGTTATATACATGCAAGACTTTTTCACAAGACAGTGTGTGTAGTGAGACACTGTAATGAAATAAACATGGTCAGTGCAATGCCTCAGACAGAACGGAGTACTGTTTTTAAAAGATGATATGAGGTAAAACATTCAAGTGATCAAAACGTGTAAAATAGACAGATATGGAACGCCACATCTGCCTTATGATAACAATAACCATTGCATTAAGGGTAGAGATATATCATGAAGCAAATGCTCTATACTATAACGAAATTTGTCTATAATACTCTGTTGATTTGCTATATCACTAAGATAAATGTATATACTATAAAGACACTTTGATACAGAATGGAGTTACCTTTTCACACTATTTTTCATTTCATTTTGTTATGAAGATAATATTTCATACTATGAAGACATCTTGATATATAACATTAAGCAACTTGTTCATACTATTTTGTCATCTCGGTATATTATAACAATAAATTTGTATACTATACAATCATCCCGATATATCATAGAACAATTTTATTATACTGTTATGTCATATAACTATCATATTAAGACACATTTCTATATCAAGCTTACAATTTGTATATCAGGAGTGTCATCTATATACCAGTACACTATTTGATTACACTATAAGACCATTGAATCATACCATAAGACCATTTCATCATACCATAAGACCATTTCACCAGACCATAAGACAATTTCACTATACCATAAGACCATTTCACCATACAGGCTAATGCCGCTACAAGGCAGTACTCACACCCAAAAAGTGGAAAGGGATTAATATAAGTTGCAAAACTTGTTTCCAAATCCACTCTTAAGGCGAAGTGTACGTAATTGCACGACTCTAGCGGAATACGGGATTAAAAACGTTCGTCGTTAGTAACGCAAGTTATCTCCGTTACTCCAAGAAAAGACATGCAAAAGAGAAACTACTTTCTGCGGTCTATAATGAATCCAACAAGCACGTCTGTACTGTCTTAAACCTCATAAAATTATCTAAATAACTCCAATTCGAAATCACAGCATTCTGTTCGTTGTTCTGTGTGCAGCCTGACTTAATACACTGTTTTTTTTTTTTTTTTTTTTTTAGACGCATAGGAGAAGGCATTTCGTGTTTATGATATCATCAGAAAGAAATAACGCCTCACAACAAAATTATAAACAAATAAACAAATAAACATGTAACAATTATTCTTTTATTGATATCAAATTAATTAAAATAAAACCTGAATTAACCCAAAAATATCGTTTTAAAAAGCCGTAGTCTTGAACGAAAAACAGTATTCAACGTAAAGTTTTATTTACAAATAATTAATGAAAGACGTGTGGATTTAATTGTTTAATTAAAAAGACGTTGAAATGTTCGTATTTTGTGCAATTGAAAATTTGACGACATGATTTATATTAATATAAGATATCAGACGATACCAAGAGAATAATTTGACCACTAGTGCAACACTTACAAGTAGGAAGAACAAAGACGGAAAACAAACAAAAAATAAACAAATTATGCTCCAAAAAGTACTCAGTAACTTAAAAGTTGTCTCACTCTAACATTTATCTTAAGATAAGTAAAAATTATGTCATTCAACTCCCAGTTTTCAACTGTTTTTACATGTGCAGAAAATAAACAGGGTGTCTTCTATTCCGTCCGCAATTTATGGGAAAACTAAATCTAAATTTAGAACCATATTAAAATTGAAAGTACACATGTAAGATAAAATATAACATGTCATTTCTTCTTTCACAAATTCCAATTTCGAAGAGATATATAGCGAAATCTGTTTTCTTTTTATTGTGTCTGTGTGCGTCATTCAAAATTAGAGAATGTTATTTTGAAGTATCAAGTCTCAATTCAAGATTATGAATGAATAGAATATAGAATTACGGGGGGAGGGGGGATGAGGTAGGACCTTTATCGGAACTCCGGGATCGGGTGTTTTTAAGCTTGGGATTTCGGGATTGACCCTTTCGGGATCCGGGAATTCTATTTCCGAATTTCGGGTAGTCGGGATTTAATTTTTTTAAATTCGGTACCTCGGGATTTCAGCGTGTTTTTAAGCCCGGGATTTCGGGATCTGGATCCCTCCTTCGCTCCTCCCTCTATTATGGTTAAAAAAAGAGGTCAGGGAAGTTTTGTGATACTTGTAACTGCAATTTAATATTTAGTGGAACGAGAGGTGAAATGTGTTCAGACTATTACATTTCGATTTTTTTTTAAAATTTAACCCAAGTTTACTGCAAGGGGTGTTTAACGACCTCGATGATTATCCATGAGGATCTCGCACTTGGTCAGCTCTAGGTTTTCACCTAGTTCATGATCATACAAGAATTGAGAAGACTGTGGTTTACTAGTCTTATAATATGAGACTTTGGAGTTCATATAATTTACATTCAACGTTTTTTATAATTATATTTCAAGGCTTTTTGACTATCAATGTTGACCCCCCATCACCCCATCCCCCACCCCCGCCCCACCCCCCATTGATTTGATAAAATGAACGGATTGCCGCCCCTATTTCAAAATGAAGTCATATAAATTTAAACTGACTGGTATTCGAATTTGTTAAAAGAAATAATTGGTATCTCTGACTCATATTGATTAAATACCGTAATGCCGAAAAACAATCATTTGTTTCCGCGAATTCCGAACAGCTAGAAATATATTCTTGAGTTTCAATTTGAGTAACTCGAATAATTCAAGCCCTTTCGATGTCCGATTTTCTCCAACACGAGAAATGTAGCATTCGTGTATCAGCTGAATAATACTACTGAATTATTCGGATTACAATTTGTGTAAATCCCGAATGCACATAAAAGTAAAGGTCAAGTCCGACTTTCGGAAAAGGACTGTTGTAGATTTCAGATTGATTTCCAGAAATAAAAATCATACAAAAAATGTTTCTCGCAAATATTCGTCTTCCGACGTGTAAAGTTATACAACGGTTACTAGCCGGTCTGGATTGTGATAAAAAGAAGCGCATGCAATGCATAAAAAATATAATGTCGAGGCTCAGGGATGTGTTGAATTATAGAGATGCTTATGCGGCACAAAGATAAGATTAATTTACCCAAATGTACTAAGAATTACCACACAACTTAAATTTACTTAAATATTGATTTGTTGTCCTGTGCCAGATAGATGGCTGATATTCTGAGAAGACCCCTTGATGAAATGAAGTTTAATGGGAACAAAGATTTTGAAAACACGTCGCAGTGTTTAGATTTTAACAAAAATAAGGCACCAAGGTCGAAAATAGTTCTAGTTCATAATGAAGAAAATGTCAACCGTTTTCTAGCTTGGCGATCTCCGTATGCACCGGAATGTAATAGACAAATACAATACAATAGTACACAAAACGTAACATAAAGAACTAAAGACCGAGCAACACGAACTCCAACAAAACGGTATATATTTCATACAAGTATAGGACTATATGAAGCGTCGTAACTGTTAATGCGACGTCAATAACGTTGTCGTTGTTTTTGTTTTTTGACACTCAAGATTCAACTTTAACAGGGTATAGCTTGAAAAGTAGCACGGTTGCTAAGGACTTTCTTTGCACCAATCAATTCCTCAGACATTTTAGAATCGTCTCATAAATTTAAAAAAAATCGATTGTCTAATATAGTAGAAAATCTTGGAAATGTAACAATTCCTGCCGAATTTCACGATTTTCCCTATATATTCTTTATAATTTTGGTGTATGATGCTGTTAACTTCAACAGCTCGTATCTCAAAAACGAAAACGGTTACCCCCTTTTTTTATTTTATTTTCCGATTTATTTTTACAAGCAGAATCTACATGTTAAATTTAAAAAAAAAAATCCATTGTGTAGTTGAATTACGTACACTTCGCCTTATTAAATATGTTTAAACTTATTTCACCATACCATAAGACCATTTCATCATACCATAAGACAAATCCATAAATAGGGGGAAAATTCCATCGCGAATTTCATCATACCATAAAACTATTTCATCATACAACAAGACCATTGCATCATACCATAAGACAAATCTGTAAATACGGAGGACAATTCTATTCCGAAATTTCATCATACCATAAGATTGGTACCCACTAAAATAAACACTAAACTAGATAGTGTACAAGCCTTAAACAAAAACATGGCCAATATTCCTTTCGCCAAATTTTGATTTTTATGAAAGCAACCTGTTTTTTTAGATAGTTTACTCTAAGCACAGGTTGACAGGTACGGTGAAAAATCTGTAAACTGTGTCCCGTACCAACTTTCGTCCGTACCTATTAAAATTAACCGTATTCTAGAATTTTATTATTAACTAAAAGCTGAAATCCAGATCGGCGGATGTTTGAAATGACATTATTGTTTAAATAATGATCTGTAAAACGAAGTTAACAAATCAATGCTGAAAGTTGATAAATCTTTACTTTACTATCTACATCTTACGAATTTATTTAGCGTTTAACATGTTAGACATGTTCAGGTCAAGGGGAAAAGGGGGGGGTGCACTTTAATACTAAAATCATATGGGTGTCGCTGGTATTTCTGGTACACTACTCTTTTCGTATAATTCAGATTTAAAAATGTTCAACAATCAAAAATTTGCGTATATGAAAGTGTAACCTTTTCTATTTTGTTTTGGTATCATCTCGTATGTTAAAAAATGACTACCAAAGTGTCTGAGAGGGAATATTTGTGGACAGAAATACAGCCATAAGCACAAACACTTTCGGCTTTGAAAAAAAGATACCGGGCTCTGCTTTTAGCAAGTAAGAGGAACTTAATATACTTCCGGAAAATGTGCCCTTTTCGAATAGCACGTCCTATAACCTAGAATATATCAAGTGCCCCCACCCCCTTTCTGAAAGCAGTTATGTTTTGATTTTTTATTATTTAAGAAAAAAATGTGTTCATCTTTTATTTCCGTACCAAAACCGAACGTTAATACTCGTACCAATATCAGACCGGTACGATACTATGGGGTGAATATAAAGTGCAAAAAGACAGGGTGCTTTCATGATAATTAAAATTTGTCGGAAAGATTTTTTTTAGTGAGTATCAATATGTATGTGTCGCCTATCGTGTCCGTAAAACGTTTTTCTTCGCTGCCTTTTTTATAATTACAATCGATGTTGCTGATGAATATCGTGGGTAGATTTTCGCCACTATTTATAGATTTGTCTTATGGTATGAAGAAAATGGTATTGTGGTATGATGAAATGGTCTTATACTATAATGAAATGGTCTTATAGTATGATGAAATGGTCTGATGGTATGGTGAAATGGTCTTCTGGTATGATGAAATGGTCTGGTGGTATGGTGAAATGGTCTTATGTTATGATGAAATGATCTTATGGTATGATGAAATGGCCTAATGGTATGATGAAATGGTCTTATGGTATGATGAAATGGTCTTATATTGTAATAAAATAGTGTGCTGGTATATAGATGACACGTCCTGATATAATTTTAATGTAAATGTTTACTATTGAGTAACTGATAGGTGCCCTTACTATAGTTGAAAAAAACACTTGATATACATGTGTTGATACAAAAATAAAGTGGAGCCAACTCTCCAAAAGAGACTTACCGAAAAATTAAACAGATAATACCAACTATATATAAAAAGAAGGTGTGGTATGATTGCCAATGAGACACCTCTCCACATGAGATCAAAATGACACAGATATTTTAAAACAACTATAGGTCACCGTACGGCCTTCAACAATGATGCCCATACCGACTAGTCATATGTCACCGTACGGTTTTTCAAAAATGAGCAAACCAGATAGTCTGCATAGCAATAGACACCAACACTGTCGTTGCACCTTGTCTCACGACTTCTGTGATTTCACACGATAAATAGATATACGAAGGTGGGATATGAGTGTCAATGACACAACTCTCCATCCAAGTCACAATTTGTTTGAGTTAACCATTAAAGGTCAGTGTACAGTCTTCAACACTGAGTTTGAAAAATACTTTACTTGACAATGATGATATGTTACATGGTGTTTAATTTAAAAGAGTGTATGCAGTAATGTTGAACGTTTACTATAATCTAGAAACCAGTAAATCACCTAATTAAAAACAAATAAAGGGCATAATTCTTGATCATTACACATATCAATCAAAAGTACACTTCCCTCGTAGTTTATTGTAAATGCCTTTATGCTGATATTGCAGTTTTCTATGCAGAACTTTGTTCAATGAAAGTATATTCTTTGATGCAAAATAACAGAAGTATTGATATGTATGCTGAACCGTTTCTGATTGTCCATATGACAAAATAGAAAAAGTAAAGTTGGACAACTTTTAACTATTTTACTTTTGATTTAAAGTTAGCCAGAGCCGTATTACCATTTCGGTTTTTGCCAGGATCGTATGTGGTAAGTTTGTGTATGTTTGTGTTTCGTTGAGAACCATGATTGATTATATTTTATATTGACTTCTTTTTATAATCTGTCATCAATTAACTTTTTCTTCAAACCAGCACAAAGAAAACATCTGAAGTAAAAGTTCGATAAACATGCATATTGTAGAATTTATCAAATAAAGTCATACAAGACAAACTTAGAATTGAATATGAAAGGAAACAAGATATATCTTAAAAATAAATTATAAAGAGAAAACACATATTTATGTATCTTTTATTATTATTTACATCCATTATTAATATCTCGAAATATTGTTAGAAAAAAGTGTTAGTAAATAAATGAACCAGTTTGTTCGTATATACTTTTGTTAAATATTTACAGTTTGAACTGCAAGTGTTTAAGTTGCATTAATACACCACTACAACATCAAAACAACATGATTTTGTGTATTCTGCTTTCTATTGCTTGTACAATGAATGTCTTCTTTATGTACAAAGGTCCCAAACAATTAATACGTTTCCCTGCTGTCTGCCTCATTATACTAAAATTATGATACAGAAATTAAAAGTATAGTTTTACATGTATGTTGTAGTTAAATTTCTAGTAAATAGATTTAGAATACAGGTTCCTGAAGTATTCAAAATACTTTCCGCCTTGATGCACCGCTGATATCAAATAAAACGTAAATCTCTATGGACTGTATATTCATATGATTAATATCACATAAGGAGATTCCTGATATATTTCAACGAGACGCAATCCAGAAACCTAGCAACATAAACCAGCACTACACGTACTTACATATAAATCGTGAATACTCATAGGTCTGTTCTGTGTTTCTACGATATTTCAACCAAATGAAGAATTAGATCTTTTATTACTGCATTAATCGCCTGAATGACATCAATGTCTTTATAACCAAACTTCCTCCATAGGATTAAAAAGCAAACTTGGAGAAGTTCAAATTTTATCAAAGCCCGTTCCGAATAGTCAGCTATTAAAGACCTACAAATGACAAACGAGAAAAAGTAACGGCCAAAATTATCACCAAAATAATGAACGAAAAAATAAAATATAAGATACAGCGACAAATAACAACCACGCAATTACATGCTCCTTGCTGGAATCAGGCACACATACAACAAATTAGAGGATGTCAACCTTCGCCTAGCCCCAGACAATGGTTTGGTTTAACCGTAAAAAATAGGAACAAACTTTAAAAATCAGTTGAAAAAGGATTAATACAAGTAGAAATACATCTAACAAAAACATAGAGTGGACGTGGACGGATACTTATATATTCCCACAGCAACAAGACCCTTATCACAGATCTATGTATATTGAATAATTATTAAGTTTATTCTATAATAAACTAGTCATGCTTGAAAAATATTGAGATATTGAGTCTTTCTTTAATGCAGTAATAATTGGTAGCCAATCAATTAATGAAGAAGTATATGAATGAATAAGAAATGACACACCAGAACAATACCATTTCGAATATTTTAGATTCTTTCTGCATTTAAAGTGATTGGTTTTCTATAAATATAGAATAAAAAGGACAATATGTATAACACCGTATCCCACTAAATAAGAAAACAAATGTCAATTGTTTTACTTCGTTCTTTTTTACCAATTTTTAACGAGGTTTATTCATCCAATAATTTTTATATGAAAGGAATGACTTTTTTTGTATGTCTACGAAGAAATAACATAGAGAATAGTGGTGAAAACTGGTTTACCAGCTACGGCTAAGTTGAAAGTGCAGACTACATGTTTTTAGGTTTTTGTTGCTTTTTCAAATAGACGTCAAAATATAACAGTCATCCTTTATACTTTAATTCTAAATCTATTTTTTAAGGAGCATATCATGCAAAAAGTTGATAAAACTTATGTTACAAGCTTTCTGCATAACGGAAAGACACATGTCAAGATAAACATATCTTTATACCAAAGCATTTTGGTTTGTTGAGAAATAAAGGTATAAATGTTCGAAGAATTATTCTGTGTTGTTGGTATTATAGGTGTAATGCCACCAAAACATAGAACATGCGCTTTTTATGTAAAAAGCATATCAAAACAAAATATTCACTTAATTTGACAGCCGTAAAACATCTGTCGTGTGTGTGTCAATATATATACCATATTTTAAATAAATGTGTTATAAAAGAAATCTATTGGATGTGTTAATGTGAACTGGTTTGATAATTGAACAAAGAGGATATCAAAACTTACATGATTAAGTTCCGATGATGATACGATGACATGTAATGAGATATTTAATGTTAAATAAACTGGATAGGAAACCTGTATTCATGCCATTATGTTGTATCATTTCAGTTCATACAAAGATGAATTATGCACATTTTGTAAAGTTCCAAATTAACAAAAAGTAATTGGAGTAACAATTGTGGTGTTTTGTCTATTTTCGGAATCTTGTATCCACTCTTAAGTGATTTGCACTTCAATCTATTCCACTAAACTATTGATAGATATTCAGAGTGGATTGGGTCTTACAAAAACACAAAATTGAAAGATTTTTGGCTTTTAACGACAGTCAACAATGCAAAATCTTTCATATTAGTACATATAGTAGTTGAAACCAAGATGAATTTGAAAGCTTATTTATCACTTTCTTAATTTTTTTATTAAAAGAAATTGGAAAATATGGTGTAAGAGTTTATGAGAAAAAATCTCTCCATCCATGTCATAATTTGTAAACACAAAAATGTACGCATATTAATATGTTTTTATTGTTATGTACAGAAGTTATAGAAACCTCAAAATATTGATACAGTGTATTTACAAACAGAATTGTAGTAAATAAAAGTAAACTTTTGTATCTATTCTTATACATGCACCATCAACAAACCAATAAGTACATTCTTCCTTTTCTTCCATACACTATAAATGTCTTCGTTTCCAGTTAAATGTCATCCACAATTACTATTCTTGTTCTGCTTACTTGCTCAACATTCTATCATCGTGTAACAGAAATTAAAATAACGTCCCAACGTTTTTGTCTTGCCAATAAATGTTCTGGTGAACAGATGCAGAATACAGTTTCCTGATTCATTTTCCTGATCTATTCAAAATACGTTCATCTTAGTTGCAACTGTGTCAGGCAGCACACCATCATTATCGTCTGCAAACTGACCTCCATGATACCGACAGTACATCGTCAGAATGTGCACTTCATGCATGCTTCTCAAATGTCCATCTTGAATATAATTATCTGTGTTCTGTTCTCTCAAGTTGAGAACTGAAGGTAAAACAATTGACATCGCTTTCTGCTTTTGAATGAGCTTAAGATGTTTTTGAAGTGAAGAAAATAGAATGATGACTGATTTTCCAAAACAGATCTTTTATAAGCAAATTCGGTGCGGGTTGATGATATTGTCTATTTCAACCAATAACAACACTGTAAAATTTGAACTTTTGATAAGGAGTAGTCAGATTTAATCAAAAAAAAGCAGAATAATTGACATTTCAATTCCTCTTTTAAAATAGCTTAGGTGCTAATGGTGTTGTTGTCCCTTTCTTCAATTGCCCTATAGAACACTTTTGATATTGGCAAGGACTATTTATATATTCATTGATTTTTATGTTGACTATCAGTCGCTATCTGCATGACATCCACATATCTACTATTAATGTAGCAGTTTTATTTTTGTTTAACCTTCATTGCATTTAAATAGTTTTATATTTATATAGACTTTTATTCTTAAAACGTTCTTGGCGAAAACAAATATGTAGGATAACAATTTTTGCTGATTTTGTAATTAATTGGCAAAACATTATTTTAGAAATGTTGTGATATTTTTAGTAAATTATATCAAAACAAGGAATATATTTAAAATGGTCAAAAGAAACAAAGGACCAAATTGAAGAAGATATTAAAAAGTTAGATAACAGAATTAACATAATGAGTATAAAGGAGTAAGTTCAATAACTAGTGAAAATGGCCCCTTTCTAAACAATGTTTCTATTGTCACTTAATAGTTGTATGTCATGTATGAAGCATAAAAACACATGACATTAACAAATAAATCCATAAATTTTCATTTTTGGGTAAATAATGAAAAAATCATTAAAAAACGCTGATTTCTGGAAAATAATTTTAATTTCTTAAATAGTCAATTTCGATAATTAATAGTTAGTTGAAATTAACACAAACTAACATGTCTAAGTATTCAGACTCAATTTTTGGACTTATTAGGGAATAATCGTAATTTTTGGAAGAAAAGATGAAAAAAATCATAAAAAAATCACAGATTTCTGGATAATATTCTTATTTTCTTTAATATTGACTACTATGAATTCATTTCAAGTGAACATTATCAAAAAATATCCTTCCAAAAAATTATTTTTTACTTTTTATTAATTAATAACACTATAACAACACCTATTGTATTTTGTTTGTAAGCATAGGTTGAATATTGTTTTATCAAATGTTGGCATAGGTTGAAGACACCATTTTGGTATTCAACTTCATTTTTTTGGGAAAAGCCAATAAATATTCAAAAATCACCGATTTCTGGAAAATTATTTTAATTTTTAAATATTTAATTTTGATAATTGGTTGTTAGTTAAAATTAAGTCAAACTGATATTTTATAATATTGGAACTCAATTTTGGACTTATTTGGGAATTTTACCTCATTTTTGGGCGAAAAGTTGCAAAAATCCTAAAAAATCACAGACTTCTGGAAAATATTTATTTCATTAAATATCCACTACTATGAATTCATTTCAAATAGGTGTAATATCCATATTGATTTTCCCCTATAAGTCTTTGTTAAATCGGCACTTTTAAAATATTGTACAGTATTTACCTTTATTTCAACTAAAGAAATACTTTGCATGTATAAAGTTTTCCAGTGCTACAGTGAAAATTTCACATTACATTTCATTGCATATAAGAAAGTAACCATCACCGGAAGTAAACAACCAAATTTTTACACCGTTATTTACTGGTTACCTGCTTTGGTAACTATGTAACCTTAACTTTCCAAAATATTTTATAAGACCATCAAATCAAAAAGGAATGATGCTTTCAGATACCAAAAATACATGTTTATGACTCAGAAAAAAATTAAGTGCATTGAAATGCAGGGTTAATTTTCCACAACTGTGAAGTTCAAGGGAATATTTTGTTTAGACCTATTTTCGTATACAACCGGGTGTGAGGTACCATGATTTGGTGGTATTACACCTCAAATGAACATTATCAAAAAAATACCTGCCGAAAATTGAGAAGTAAATTTTATACATATTGTGGTATTTAACCTCATTTTTGGGGGAAAGTTTAGAAAATATTCAAAAATCACTTATTTCTGGAAAATATCTATATTTATTTTAATATTTGTTTTTGATAATTAGTTGTTATTCAAAAATAATTCAAACTAACTTGTCGTATTAATCAGACTAATTTTTGGACATATTTGTGAATGTAACTTCATTTGTTTGGGAAAAGTTGGGATATGAATGACAATGCAAAGTCATTAAAAGGTTCCAAAATCACAGATGTAAAACAATTCAAACTAACGACCAGATTTATGAATAATTATGAACAAAAACAATTACATAACACAGTAACAAACGAACACTACTGTATCCTGGTAAACATAGGAAAAACGTTAAAAAAAATCGATACAAAACAATACTTTAAACAAAATTACAGAGTGCACGTGGTCGCTTAAACATTCCAACAACAACAAAAAATTAACTACAAGTCTTAGAGTACTCACAGTTATTGAAATCTAACCCACTAAGCCAATAACAAGCAATAAATGATTAAGTGAAGGGTTACGAATTAAAAAAAACTATTGTGATGCAATATTTTATGGACACATGTCTATTGTAATGACCTATAAATATCTTTTGATGTGTTCTTGGATAGATGTTTCAATGAAAAGATAAAAGATAAACCCTAAATTTCATAGACACATCTACCTTATGTGTATCAAAGCATTTTATTATTTGGTGTTTTAAAGAAATAGTTTTAAAATGTTCCCCATTTCCATTTTCAATTTTATTTGATTTAGTCTCATAACATAAACTTGTAAACAGAAAGGAAATGTGAAAAGATACCTGGTAAGTTCTGATGATGATTATTGTCTCATGTGCAAAGAAATTGTGTAAGACAATTTTATCAGAAGTGCTGGACAGTAAAATTGTATTCACGTCTAGTATTATTTCAATTTTAGACAAAGTTAACTTTTGCACAATTTTTTTAAATGCTCATTTGACAAAAATTTATCGGGGAAACATAAATGGTATTTCCCAATTTAGGTAATCTACACGTCCATCTTTGACCTTGAATTTACTCTTATTTGTTTTGCATTTCATGCAATTTTACTAAACTATTGCTAAGTTTTAACATTTAGAGTAGAATGGATTGGGTCTAAAAAATGATATGAGAGAATTTTGCCTTGTGATAGGGTTCTTACATGCAGAATCTCTCATACATTCTAATCTTTATATTATTAGAGCATATCTTGCTTTTTGTCTGTTGTTATTAAGCTGATAAAGGTTTTAGATGATCTTCAGCAAAACCAGCTGTTCAAGGGATGTCGTCACATTCTAGTTTGCGAGGAAGAGAAATGGATAACTCGGGAAGATGTTTTTCAAGGATTACAAGTTCTCGAAGACAGAGGATTGACATTTGACCTATTACCAACGTTTGTGAAACCTGGAGCACAACCTTATACTACTTTGGTTGTAAAATATTAACTTATGAGTTTCAGCGGTCCGGATAACATTAAATATTGAAACGCATTTAGGAGTCACAGAATTAATATTGTTATCTCGAGATTATGAACTGACAGGTAAATAGTTTTTGAATGGTTTTATTGTTTAAAATAGAAAGCTAGAAACTATATGCATAATTATGATTTCTAGTCTGTCTGGTCATGTTCTTCAAATTGATGTGAAGCATCAGTTTTATACTGCTGAACACCCCTCCCCCCCAAAAAAACCAACTTGAGATGCCTAGTAATGTTTAAAACTAGATCGAATTAGTGTAAAGTTTTACATCTAGTGGTGAGTTTGGTATCTGATTTGTATCATCGGAAATGCCTAATGATAGAGTCAAAATGCGAGACTAAGCTTTGCATTTTCAAGCCTCTGCGTCATCAGCATAACTAAATTGTAAAAGTTAGTGATAAGTTCAGTTTGAGCAGTACCACTGATTGTAAATCACTGATATCAAAAACTTTTAAATGTTTGCATTTTAGTTTAAGGTCAAATAGCTTTGAAATAAATTATTAATAATAAAATTGCTACAGAAACATATTTAAAATACATGTATATTTCTATGTTGCAGACTTCAAATACTATTAAAAACATTGTGCTATTTGTATGCATGTGCATTTAAACACAATGATGTCTCTTATAGTAATCTTATAATAAGTATGATAATAGTAACTCTTTTGGTTACAATTGTATCCAAAGCAAAAATTGCCTTAGTAAGATTTGGAACAACCCTTTAAAATTTTTAGTTACTATTTTCTTCAATTTCTTATTTGATGTGGCCACTAAACTTTTTTGATTCAAGTGGCATTGACCAGTCTTATGTAGACGATACGTGTGTCAAGTGTACTTTATTAGCCTGGTTTCTTTGACAAGTGTTTATTTACCTCTGACAATATATATGTTCATTACAGAATATTTTAGAAAAAAAGCAAAACAATTGTGATTTATTTAGGACTTCAGGCAGTAGTTAACAATTCAATATCAAAGTTATGCAGCCAACAATCAATCACCCTTATTATCACACGATTAAAAGAAATATTCAGAACAGACATTGATACCATGATAAAGTCCAATTATTCTGTGTGAGTCAGTGACTAAGCCTTGTTAATGTATTATATTTTGAAAACTAAACATATGAAGTTATCAAGTAACAAAACAATTAGAATAAAATAATTTATAGATCTGGACTAGTAAATGATGGAGATCTAAAGAATTGGAAGAAAGAAGACATCCAACCGTATGTTGACGTAAGTTACAATAGTTGAACCAATTTGCCTGCATTTAAAATAAATTAATGGTGATGCAGATAACTATTTACGGTTGTTGTTTTTGTCTGTATCTGTTGCCATACATCTTATATCATTAACAGGATGAATTAACTTGCACCAGCTGCTGACTTCGACAATGTTTTGTATCTTTAGTGATGCTTGAGGCCAAATTATTTTCAAACCCAAAATTAAATATTTAAACTATTGATGCTTTTCTCATTGCTAATCATACCACATCTTCTTATTTTTATCAAAAGAATTATTTTATAATATCAAAATATTATGTTTTAATTAGGAACATATCTTTTATAAAGATAAGCCCACCAATTTTTGCAAATATTTATATGTGTTGTACATTGGTTTAAAATGATGTAAACAAAGTTATAAATATCATTTTGTTATTTATGTTGCGTTGCTGTCGCATTGATGTTTAACCTGCATTAGTTTTTATCTTTTATCTTAGTAGACTAAAACACGACAAAGCAGAGTAGACAAAATATCAAAGCCTTATTTGTACCATTAAATCCTTATATACTTAGATCTCTATGACCTGTTTTGTGATGGCGAATCACGTGCACCATCGTTAAAATATATTCCGCCATCGTCAAATGATTCCACAATCATTCAATTATTAACCGCCATTTTCAAATGTTCCCTACACTTAATTGACCGTATCAGATTGAAATGAACATTACCTGTGTGCATATAACATTTATCGGAAACATTCCGCTATCTTTCTTTAAACTTACTTGGATAGAGTGCATGCTGTCCACGGATACAGGCGGTATATTTTTCAGTCTCCTTAATGAAGCTTATATTGCCTTAAAATGTTGCAATTTGTTACTGTACTTTTGAGCAATCAACGTTTTAACATGGTTAAATGTAAAGGCATGACAGATTAGAGTACAGATGTGTCTCATTGGTGTCTAAGCGTGATGCATAATAAGCCAATTTGTTTGAATGTGTGATTCGTGAAAGTCAAATTGTTATATGTGAAAACTGGAAACGAAGTCCGGCGGGACACGTGAAAGGGCAAGCATTATTTTTACAGTGATAAGCGGTATACGGGAATTTGATAAAATCCAGGATTATACCCCCTCCAATGAGACCCCCATGAGACCCCTGAAGATAATGTGATCCTGTGATGTGATATTTCTGTCAGCAGATTTATGCCATGTAATCAACCACCCAACACATTCACAATCGATCTGGTTTAAAATCGGGACATATTGATATGATATCAATTTTACATGCATTCGTCCTGAATATTCATGCATTAATTGTCGATTGTTGTTAATGTTGATTCATTTATTTTCTTATACATTTTCGTAGATTGAGAAAAAAATGTATCTTCGACGAAATTTGAACACCGTTTAACATTTAAATTCGTAGTGAACCTATAACCACGATATGTAGGAAGATTAGTATTTGATGTATAATAAGGAATCAACAGTAAACAATATCAATCCATTCGATCCTTTATGATGCAAGATTGAACTTCTTTTTTTTTATCTGGACCTTTTTTCTAATCTGAGCTCTTACATTTACAGCACGTAATCCGATGTTTTGGTATAGACCGTTGTATGTATGGTTCGGATTGGCCAGTGTGTTCAAAAGCTGGTTGTAAATATGTGGATGTATACAGCTTATTAAATGATTTATTGCCATCCTTTTCTGATGAAGATAAAGAAATCTTATTCAAAGAAAATGGCCGGAAGTTTTATTCATTACAATTTTTAAACACAATTATTCTATATAGAATAATGATTGTATGACAGATGAATCGAATAGAAATAAACAACTATATCATTTATGTTTTATCCGTAAGTCTTTATTGTTTTAGTTGAAAATGTATTGCCTGATTGTGTAACGTTTGAACAATTTTACGTCATTTTTATTTATTAAAAACCTACATAACTATATTATTATGACTTTATATCTATAAGACCAGTAGTGGATTCACAGAGGAGAGTGGTAGATTACGTACTTAGATTACAAAAAAAGCGTATTTATCGCAATATTTATATGAGTTAAAACAAATTCGTCCAACATAATTTTCGCCTGGCTATGGTATATAATTATCAGGATTTACGCCTTCCTTCTCTTTCAACGATCAGCCCCTTCAGAGAACAACCTGAAGATCCTGACATCCTAAGAAAAAATCTGATTTGATATCTTTTTTTCTGTATAGGTATAAAACATTACAATTAGTTATATATAATCTACAATATAATATATGATCTGGGTGATGAGTCTTCTGTAGACGAAACGCACGTCTGGCGTAAAAATTATAATCTTGGTACCTTTGATAACTGTATATACATTCTCAAAACGACTAGAAAGAAACGACCCATATAGACCCATCGAATCATGGATTATGACATCAAGAAATTAAAATAGAACCAGATATTAAAAATCACCCATGAATATTCATATATTCACTAACATGTAGAATAACGTTATATATATCTTGATACCAAGCACCCTGATTAAAACTAATTTGTCTCGTTCAATTTTCATTAGATTTTGACAAAATACTGACTTTGACAAGGATATAAAATTTTCATGAACTCAACCCCATACTTTATTGCAAAAATTTCATAGGATATATATATAGCCGTTTTCCAAACACTACTTTTTAACATTATGAAGCTGTCACTATTTTCTTAACAGTAGAACGTGATAAAAATGTTCACCTGCTTTTTATCTCACAAAATTGTAATGTGACACCTTAAAGTTCAACCGGAAGAACTGCATCAGATTCGAGGGGATATCAAGTTACACAACTAATTACCTTCACAGGTAGAAGTTCCTTGCAAGTTTGTATAACACATGCAATTCTTATGACTGACCCTAGGAGTTATATTTTCATTATCGGATAAGAA
The DNA here is from genome assembly GCF_965363235.1 of Mytilus galloprovincialis. NCBI lineage: Eukaryota > Metazoa > Mollusca > Bivalvia > Mytilida > Mytilidae > Mytilus > Mytilus galloprovincialis. Next base: position 19,412,575 of record NC_134839.1, on the reverse strand, counting down.
AGTGTTGCAAATATTTATATGCCAAGTTGTTTATAAATTCTTCCTAATTGTTTTTTGTTATGCCTTACTGCGCTCGCACAGTTTCAAAGCTATGCCATAGTTACAGATGTAATATAAAGCTATAACATGTTAATTATATAATTGAATTTAAACTACATTCTTCATGTTGCCAGCACGTTTCGTTTGTATGTATTATCCATCCAAAAAGTTGCCACCTTAAAGTACAACTCGAAAAACGCATCAGCTTTGAGGGGATCTCAAGTTACACAACTGATTACATTCACAGTTTGATGTCCCTTGCAAGTTTGTATATCTCATGCAATTTCCAATGACCGACCCTAGGTGTTATATTTTCATTATCGGATAAGAAAGTCAATATTTTGACATGTTGTTGATAGTTCTTGCGAATATCTAAATGTAAAGTTGTTTATAGATTCATCATAATAAATATTTTTTTGCTGCATTACTTTGTTTGCAAAATTACAAAGCTGTGCCATAGTTACCGATGTATTATTATGCTATTACATTTTCATTATCCAATTGAAGTTAAACTAAATACTTCGTTTTGACGGCACTTTGGTGTATCCGTCCAAACAGTTGAATGATACCATTAAAGTTAAATCTTTCTGAATTAAAGTGAAGAGGATGAGAGGTTTTAATGTTCGTGTTGCTTAGTCTAGTTTTTTGTTGAGTCTACAACTTTTGTTGCAGAAAGCTCGACATAGGGATAGTGATCCGGCGGCGGCGTTAGCTAACTTCTAAACAGCTTTATATGTTAGAAAGTGGAAGACCTGGATGCTTCATACTTTGTTTATAGAGGCCTCATGTTACGAACTTTCCTTCAGTTACATGTCCAATGTCCTTGACCTCATTTTCATGGTTTAGTGACTACTTGAAAAAATGTTAAGATTTTTTGTAATGTTAAATTCTCTCTTAGTTTAAGTAATAGGATAACTATATTTGTTGTGTGCGTACCTTGCAAGGTCCTCATGCCCGTCAGACAGTTTTCACTTGACCTCGACCTCATTTCATGGATCACTGAACAAGGTTAACTCATGGTGGTCAAGCCATATCTCAGATATAATAAGCAATAGGTCCAGTATAATCGCTGTAAGGTGTATATGCCCAACTGGCAGGTGTCATCTGACCTTGACCTCATTTTCATGGTTCAGTGGTTATAGTTAAATTTTTGTGTTTTGGTCTGTTTTTTCTTCTACTATATCTTTGGTGTATGGAATGATTGTAAGGTGTACATGTCTAGCTGACAGGTGTCGTCTGACCTTGACCTCATTTTCATGGTTCAGTGGTCAAAGTTAAGTTTTTCAGTTTTGGTCTATTTTTCAATACTTTATGCAATTGGTCAACTATATTTGGTGTATGGAAATATTTTATGATCTATCTGTCGCGCAGGTTTTATTTGACCTTGACCTCATTTTCACGATTCATTGCTAAGTGGTAAGTATTTGTGTTTTGGTCTGTTTTCCTTAATTTATAAGCAACAGGTCAAATATATTTGTTGTATGGAAGAATTGGTAGCTGTACATGTCTGCCTGGCATGGTTCATCTGACCTTGACCTCATTTTCATGGTTCATTGATCAATGTTTAGTTTTCTTGGTTAATATTGAGTTTTATGTGACAGTTGTAATAAAGCTTTATATTTAGGACTATCAACATAATATCAATGATTAGTAAAGAAGGCGAGACATTTCAGCGTGTGCACTCTTGTTTATGTTGAGTCTTGTGTGCTGTTATTTGTCAGTTTGTCTTTTTATTTTTTGCAATTGCGTTATCAGTTTATTACCAGATGTAAAAATAAGTCGATAAGATTAATACGTTACATAGTTTTCTAGTGGCTAATAGATACATATGTTATCAGTGCATTCCATATGGAATGAGAGCTTTGCTCAATCGAATCCCCATATGGACTTTACTGACCCTATATATATATATTGTAAAAGGATAATATAGGAAAATTAAACGAGCAAAGTTAGTTTTAGTGAAGGTGTTGAGTACCACCTTAAATCGTTGATTTTTTATTAATTACTAATTATTTTTTTTAAACATATAAGTGGTAATATAACCTTTGCAATGAAGAAATAGTCAGCTTGATGATATACTGTTTATTGATGAAAAAATTATTTGAATATACAGAGTTATCTCCCTACAGTGTTATGTGCCACTTGAAAGTACAACTCGAAAAATTGCATCAGATTCGAGGGGATCTCAAGTTACACGACTGATAACCTTCACAGTTTGAAGTCCCTTGCAAGTTTGTATATCACATGAAATTCCTAATGACTGACCCAAGGTGTTTCATTATCGAATAAGAAAGACGTCATTTTGACATTTTTCAAATAGTTCTTTGGAATATCTGTATGTCAAGTAGTGTATATATGCTTCATAATAATATTTTTTATGTCTTACTTCGCTCGCCAAACTACACAGCTATGCAATAATTACAGATGTACTATTATATGCTATTAGATATTCATTATCTAATTGAATTCAAACTAAATACTTCATTTTGACGGCACTTTTGGTTTGTCTGTGTATCAATCCAAACAGGTGAGCGATGTCATTTAAGTTAAATACCTCTAAACTATAGTTCAGAGGAATAATATTTTTTTTGGGGGGGATGAGGGTTGTCTTAAAGTTTTTAAGTCATTTTTTTGGAATTGAGATGAGAAATATTCTGACCATATTTACTTTTGAAATAATCACTAAGGTTCAAGGGATTCAGAAATAAAAACAAATTTCATTTTTATGAGTTACCATGATTTTGAAAAAATCCCGTAACGAAAGTATTTTTAAAAGCGTTCTTTATTGTCCTTCTTTTGCCTCATTTTTTAAGTATGTATTATACTGGAAAAGTATGTGCGAACCTAATAATCAACTCTAAAATTTGGTGAGGTACTGTCAATAGTGATGATAACTACATAAATTCTGCAGTTTCCTAGTTTTCTTTAAACGTTTCATTTAATGACACAATTCTGGCTTTATGACATAATAACACTAATGTAGTTTCTTTATATATTAGTTATTTTATGCATTTTCAAAAATGATGTACAAATTCTAACGAATTCTCAAATACTTTATTTTTCTTTGCGAAAAAGCGGGACCTTTATGCTTTGCATTATAGTTCAATATAATAATTAGGCATGTGACAAACAGAAAAAGCAAAAAAAAAAAAAAACGTAACTGCTGAAAAGTAAATAAATCTCAAACTGATGGATGCATTCTTTTTCTCTTTTTTTAAACAGTTGTACTTCACAAGTTCATAATATATTGATGGCTTGTAATGATAGTGGTAAAAACAGTCTAAAGAGGATTTGAATAGTTCGGATCTAACGTCACAAATAACCTGAAATAATTATGACAAATAATAATAAAATATAATCGAAATGTCATTAAAGTTACAATGTTATAATGAGACACCCTTAATCAACTGTGATATACACTTTGAATAGAAATAAACAACATGAGCATATTTGTTACATGGTATATTTACAATCAATTTGATATAAGTAAATCATCCCTTATATGTCAGTAAGATTATTCTGTCATTAATGCAACATTATCATTGGAGGTTTGGTCTTCCAACAAACTATTGGAATCCCCATGGGTGCCAATTGCGCTCCTCTACTTGCAGATTTGTGTTTGTATTCCTATGAAGCAGAATTTATCCAAGGGCTTGTACAGAAAGGAGAAAAAAAATTAGCCCAGTCTTTTAATTTCACCTTTCGGTATATTGATGATGTACTGTCTCTTAATAATAATAGATTCAGTGATGACTTGCATTTAATATTTACAAGTGACATTGAAATTAAAGATACTACCGACACAGATAAATCTGCTTCATATTTAGACCTTTTTCTTTTTGGTTTAAATGTCGCTCTCGTACTTTCGTCTATCTTTAAATTGTAAATTGAATAATTATCATACTTAAGTTTCATTTACTTGGTAATTAAATTAATCTAAATCTACATCTCATTCCAATCACGTTTACATAAAAGTCTTGATTAATAAACACAGGTAAGTATTTACGGCTTGTGATAATTTAATTATTAATCCATGAAAATGTTGATTCGTGTACAAACATTGTTAAAATGTCTCTTTTCAGTTGTGTAAGGTTCACCGCAGGTCACTTTGATTTTGTTTTCGTTTAAAATAATGATCTGGGCAACAATCTCAGACGAAAGACTGTTTGACTTTCTATTCTTTGTTACAAGTAGTGCACATGAAAGCATTCCCTCGGAAGGAAAGGACAATGCTGGTACTACTAATTAGCAAATAGTAGCCTCAGGATAAACATATTTACGTTGTTTATTGGTTTTATTTAGTATAACCAAGGTGATATTTCAACGGAAAAGTGAGTGGAAATGTGAAAAGAAATATTTCAAGATTTATAAAAGACAAACGAGTATCCGAGTACTAAAACTGTACTCGAGTACTCGGCCTTCCGAGCGAGTACCCGATTACTCTAGTACTCTTTGCTATCCCTACTTGAAACCATTCCGGTGCACCTGAAATCACCACCATTTTTTGATTGGGTTCGTGTTGGTATTGTACCCCTATTTGTGACAGTTTGTTCACGCATCATTGTCAATATAATGACATTAGATGCGACTGTCGTACAAGTGAGGGGTTAAGTGCTTTGAATAGTTATCAAGGGTACTACGATTATATTTTAGTACGCCAGACGCGCGTTTCGTCTAATACACATCAAAATAATTATAAAGCCAAACAAGTACAAAGTTGAAGAGCATTAAGGATCCAAAATTCAATTCACCATTTTCTACATTTGAAAATGCCTGTACCAAGTCAGGAATATTACAGTTGATGTCCATTGGTTTGATGTGTTTTGTCGTTTGATTTTGCCTTTTGATTAGGGACTTTCCGTTTTGAAATGTTTCTTGGGGTTCATTATTTTTGTGATTTAATTTTGAAACAGATATACTCGCAAGCACCATTACTCCTGAAGCATATGCGTTAAAAACGTCGTTCTTGAACTTTTTTCAACATGACATATATATACATACATATACTTTTACATGTTGTACATCTTTTCATACTGTGATATTACACTATTGTTTCAGGGCGAAGTTTGGTACATATTTAAACGTTTACATCCGCTAACATGTGTTAAGTAAGGAACAACATGTTCAGTGGTTGCCGTTTGTTGATGTGGTTAATTAGTGTTTCTCGTTTCTCGTATTTATTAGATTATTTTCCCGTCTGAATGGTCATGTTTCGGGCCTTTTTAGCTGGATGTTCGGTGTGAACCAAGGCTCCGTGATAAATCCCGTACTTGGATTTTTGATTGTGCACTTTTACCTATGACTTCATGTCTCATAGGCACTCATACAACATCTTATATCTATTAAGCCATTGGGGCATAAGATTCAAAACGCTTAAAAGCAATATCATCAAAACGAGACTTAACAAGTAATTTCAAGATCCATCTAACCAAAGGTCATATCCGGTTTTATTGACGAAAAAGATGGCTAAAAGTAGTTGAAACCAAAAAGCATGGATCACTGAGCTGATGGTGCCTTTTTATAGTCTACCAGCACATAAACCTGTCATAGATACATTTGTACCAGTATTGAAATTTTATATTTACGCAAGACGCGCGTTTCGTCTACAAAAGACTCATCAGTAACGCTCGAGCAAAAAAATGTTAAAAAGGCAAAATAAAGTACGACGTTGAAGCAATGTATTGAGTATTTCTCCAAATGCATATTTCTCATCTAAAGGGGGAATCAACAGATTAAACAGTGCTGGTATTTGTCAGATATAAAAGGCTCTGAAATGAAAAATAAATCTAATTTATAGCAGTGCAATAGAAATAAAAACACTCACAAATATGACAAACGTGAGCTAACCTCAACATTTGAATTACATGTTTCTGACTTGAGACAGACACAGACTAATTGTAAAGAAATTGGCAAAATGAGCCATATTTATAACCTATGGGACAAAATGCCTCCGTAAAATATAGAAAAATGACAAGGAATGCAGAGGCTATTATATTAAGGAGCTCTCTAGGGTATAAAAATTTCAGAAAAGCTCTAGGGTATAAAATTTTCAAAAAAGCTCTAAGGTATAAAAATTTCAGAAAATCTCTAGGGTATAAAAATTTCAGAAAAGCTCTAGAGTATAAAAATTTCAGAAAAAAAAATATTTATTTTTCATTACAAATTTTATTTATTACCTTTATTAGCTATTACTTTATAAAATGGTACAAAAATCATTAAAACAATCAATTGGTGTTGGCCCCAGATGACTTTTTGAAATGTATATATATATCATTGAAAAAGCTCCAAATTATCTCCCTTTGGTGCAAAAATGCCGTATTTTGGCATTAAAATTGAAATGTTTTTAAACTTATCGGTGAACTAAATTTTTTATTATAATTTACAAATAAGCTGTACTTAACCTAAACTATTGTAACATTTGAGCGATTTCTGTAATTTAGTCAATATTTCTCCTATTAGTTCAACAGAATGACTTTTCAGAATATATTTCATTTCTTTACAACTATTTATTATCACTGGTATTTTCAAAAGTTTTTTTTCAAAATCTGGTTGCCTGTTTTAAAATTCTTTGTATTATACCAGTAACAACTATTCCCTGCATATTTAGAATATATAAAAATAAATATGCGTATAAAGCGCTTTCTAGATTTATTTTCACCAAGTCACTAAAATCCAAACTTTTGCATATTATATGGCGACAGTTATAGTTCGTTTCTGTGTTGTATTGTCGTTTGGTTCTTTGTTGAACTTCAGTTTTTCTGTTGTTTCGTTTTTTCCTCTTATATCTGATGTGTTTCCCCAGTTTTAGTTTGTAACCTGGATTTGTTTTCGCTCAATCTATTTTTGACTTTCGAACAGCGGTATACTACTGTTGCCTTTATTCGAAGCCATTTGCACACTAGATTCAAAACGCTGAAAGCAATATAATAAAAAAAGACTTAAAAAGTAATTTAACCATTAAGATTTTAAAACTCTCACCTATCGGACTTCATTATTTAGTTTGTGGAACCGCACAAAAAGGTCGCTATTCGGTTGAAACCAAAATGATTATGTTTACTTTAACATTTGTATTATACACGAAGAAAACTTATAGCAATTTGATAATTCGTAAGATGATCAAACTAGTATTGTTTGCCATCTTATCATAAAAGTTTTATGATAGATATTGAACTAGTTTGCATTATTTTTCTACCATTTTTCTTCTATTTTCAATTGACCTATGTTTTTTATAGCATGTATTGTTCGCAATCTTGTGTATAGATACATAGTGTTACAACCGATATGTTGTTCTAATGATGAAAGAACTATATACTTATCATATTTGAAAACAACCCCAACTAACTGCATAGCAGTGGCGTTAGAAGTATCACGCATATTTTTAAATGAAATTTGTAAACAGGAAAAATAAATGAAAAAAGCAATATGTACGTAGATAATTATAATCATCAGAACAAGAAAGGAGGCTTAAATATGGAACATAATAAAAATATAATTGACATTTCTGATGTACAACTGAATGTGTTTATGTGTTAATCAAATTGTCATTTTCCGCAAATGGTCAAAATATTTTTTGACATATTAATCATAATGTGTTATTATTCGAAATTTTAGCGCAAGGACGGTCAGTGTCATTAAAATTCATATACTCATGTATTTAAAAATTGGTTATCACTTGCTGCCTGCATAACAGAAACAGAAAAAAAATTAAGTAGATTGGTTTCTGTTTATCCCTAATTTATAAATGTTTTATCAAGTTTCTGCGACATAATTACTTCTTATAGATATTGTACATATGGTAGTCACGGATGTTTCGTCTGTATTAGAATAATCGGGGCATAGACAGCCAATTTGAAATTAGATAACAAAAATCAAAGTAAAACAATAGTCATTCCTTTTCTTTTGATGAATGCGCTTAAAATGTGCTGGACTACAACAAACTTATTAAAATGATAAGGTCTATATTATTTGTATGATACAATTGTTGCTGATAATGTGATATATTTATAATACCTTCTTTTCGTAAATGCGGCGTTCACACGGTGTTGATTATTGCTCCCGTTTGAGACCAGACAGCATTAGTACACAAAAAGTTAGATACCTATCCTCATTGATCTGGAATGTCCTAATATTGTCTTAATGAAGTCGTACACGTTCGATTCGAAATTCGGCAATAATACCTTCGTCTGAGTCTCGACCATTACAGAACACGATGCGACTGAGTCCAGACAAAGCAGTTTGTAATGCGGTATAGTAGACTTGGATTGGATTGCGTTCCGATAGTACCTGATCATCACAAATATGGCTACAGTTCTAACGGATATCATCCGTTAGCGTTGGTTCACTGTCTGGTCACTGTCTGATGTCTGTCGGATTGCATTTGGCAGAATCGAACGCTATCGGGATAGATTCGATCGTTTTAACAATAGGACGGATGCAAATTGGATTAGAATCAGAACGGTTAATCGGGACAAGTTCGGCTGAAATTCATGAACAATATCTGATAGTTGTAGTGATTAAATAAATGTTTTTACAAATTTTAATTAAAGTTTGAATTTCCAGCCACGATTTCCAAGATCTTGATCATACTTTTAACAATTTTTTTTTATCGGGAATGCTCCTAACAAGGACAGCAGTAAAATCGTGAATGTATCACCACAGCATAAGGGATGATTTACAAAATTCATTTAATAAGTAAAACATAAAACCCACGAAAAGAAACTAGAATCGCTATTAACAGTATATTATCACGCTTATTATAAACATAAAAGCACTTGCACTGGCAGAGGGAGGGGATGTTAATTTCGTAGTTATATCTAACGTTTCGAGGTGTTTATGGTTAATATCGACTCCTCGACATTAATTTGATGTTTCAGCTTCCCTATGCGTAAAATAATTTGACAATTTATGTATTGTCAACCAAAATAGCAGGAAAAATGTGGGGTCCATGTCCTTTGTTTTGCATACATTAAACTTGGACTTTTTTACTTTCAGAAAAAATGAATAAAAAATGACAAAGATTATAAAATATTTTCAAAAGTGGCCTTTTAAACTATCTGTTATTAAATTATAAACAGTAAAGTAGTGGTTAGTTGAAAATATTTAATGGATTTAACTTCCGGATTAAGAATAGTCAATACTTGTAATTTTGACTGCATAACATCATAGAAAGAATGTAACTGATGAAAAGAACATAATAACAAATGTTGCGTTGATATAGGAAAACTGTTGAAATGAAAGCAATTAAATCACAAATTTATAGATACATTCGTCTTTTCCAAAGTTTGTGTTTCACAAATGTATCAACTATTGATGGTTTGTAACGTTAAAGGTACAAACACCCTGTAAAAAGGTTTCGTTAAGTTTAAAGCTAACGTCCCAAGTAACCTAAAATAATTATGACAAATAATTTAAAAATATAACTCAAAATACAAACTCATTTGATTAAGAAACACCTTTTATAAAATGTGATATACACTTAAATAAAAATGAACTATAAAAGTATTTTTTTAATATAAATTCACAATCAACCTTTATATGTCAGTAAGATTATTTTGTCATAAGAGCATCATTTTAAATTCGAAAAGTGATTTTCTTATTTATTTCTATGGTTTTTGTTATCTTTGTTACTGCAAAACATTGCCAAAAAGAAAAAAAAGACATCTTGGTGATCTAGTGGAAACAGACATGACCACACGCAGCATAACTCTTGAATGTACACTGTCAAGAACGAGCTTGACTTGCATGTTATTGTCCGTGCCATGGCATTTGATTTAAAAAAAATGGATGCTGGCATATTTAAAAATTCACTTATCCGAAAACCAACATCTCCCAAATTTCAAAGTAGTTATTAATGTATTGTTGAAGACCGTACCTTGACCTTTAATGTTGAACTTTTATAAATTGTGACTTGGATGGAGAGCTGTCTCATTGTCACTTATACGACATCTTTCTATATTGATGTCCCCTGTAGCTAGAAACCTCCGTAAAATAAAGAAAAAATCAAGAAAAGTAGAAATTTGTCAGTATGTGTGTCATCTCTATACAGCTATTTATTATCACTGGTAATGTCAATAGTTAATAAAGGTACCAGGATTATAATTTAGTACGTCAGATGCGCGTTTCGTCTACATAAGACTCATCAGTGACGCTCATATCAAAATATTTATCAAGCCAAACAAGTACGAAGTTGAAGAGCATTGAGGATCCAAAATTCCAAAAGGTTGTGCCAAATACGGATAAGGTAATCTATTCCTGGGATTAGAAAACCCTTAGCCTTTCTGGAACTATTTTCAACACGGCACACAAATCCAAACTTTTACATTATTTACATCTTTCCATGTTGTGATGTTACACTTTTGTTTCAGGGCGAAGGTTTGTACCTTTTAGAGATTTCCAATAAAATGACTTTACTCGACATAACCGACCTAACTTAACGTATTTCGTCCTATTGCATTGAAGCATGACGGAGAGGAGCATACACTGCAAGCATGTTTTGCTCTTTGAACACGCATTGTTTGCTGGAATATACTTTAAGTACAAATCAACCCCAAGTTTTTTTTTTTAATCTTTAGATATTTGTCATTAAACTTTGAACAATTTTATTGACACAAATATTATAGTAGAATAAGTAAATTAGCAACTTGTAATCAAATACACTTATCATTTTTTTGTCATTTCACTTGACCCATATTTTAGTTCTTCTCAAATTATGAATTTTAAAAACTTCCAAGACAACATTTAGCATGAAAATATTAAAATAAGGAATTCCGAAGCGAGAAGGTTGCATTTTTATTGTTTTACAAGTTTTAACGTTTAAAGAATATTCCAACACACCCGAATGTAAAAGGTGTTCTCGTCTATTTAAGAAAAAATATTACTATAGTTTAATTGAAGACAGCAATTCATATCATTGATATATTTATCAAATGTACTTTTTTCGTCTTTTACTTTTTGGTCGGGTTGTTGTCTCTTTGACACACTCCTCATATTCATTCTGATATTTTATTTTAATGTATAGGACGAGGTTTTTATCCATGTATACCTAAACGTGCATTCGAGGATACAGGGGTAGAGGGCGTACCCCCCTGCCCCCTTTTTGATCGCTAAATAATTTTGAAAATCTTATGTTGTCCACAATATATTTACAAATATTGAGCGTATAATCGTCCAAATTATTTTTCACATCGCTCCGCTTGTCAGTATAAATTCAATTATCGGGATCTACACCCTCTTTTAAATATCTTGGATCCGGCCATAATCACAAATTGTATTGCACGAAAAAAAAACCTTAAATAATTGTCGTTCGACTTTGATATATACGTTTTAATAACAACAATGTCTGAACATTAGGCGTCTCGCATGAGGTTTAAAATTTTAAGACTACATACTGAATTGGATTTTCCCGTGATTTATTAGCTCACTGAACACAGAAATGTGATGATGATGTGTAATTTAATGGACACATTGAATTTACATATAATCTTCTATACAGTTATGACCACTAATGGTCCTACAGACACTCTGTGCTTTTGGTATGACAAAAGGTCTCCCTTTTCTAGACTGTCTATATTTTTTTATACTTAATTTGTGATATGTACAAAAAGGTGTAACATGATTGCCAATGAGACAACTCTTCACAAGAGACCAAATGACACTGAAATTTTAACATTTATAGGCCACCTTACGGCTTTCATCAATGAGCAAAGGCCATACCGCATAGTCAGCTAAACGAGGTCACAAAATGACAAGTGTAAAACAACTAAAACCACAAAAATTAACAGCCAAACTAATGTTTAAAAAATGAACGAAAACACAACAACAAACGATAAGCACTGAATTACAGGCTCTTTACTTAGGACAGGCACATCATACTAGGCAAATAATGTAACAGTTCGACATAATTGATCAATATTATAAACTGTTAAATTATCCTTTATTAGTTGTAGTTGGTTTTAAGATACTGTTCACCAGCTGTGGATACTCTCAGATAGGTACATGGTGTTTATTTGGAAATACTAGAAATTGCTGTTTTTATGCTTCGTTTCAGTCTCACAAGTAAATCACTTTTGATCTCTATTGGCTTTAACTTTGATATTTATAAAAAAAACTATGTAGTATAGAGATGCATGCGTAAAATAAGTTTTCGACATATATTGTCTAAAATATCAGATTAGACGTCTGATGCAATCCCAGTTATCAGCTTTAACAGAGGCACATTATGATTAACACTTTGAGTTCATTTTTTTCTGAAATTGCTAATAAAAAATCTATCTTATAATAAATACCCACGGAAATTAAATATTATAAAACATTAAGACGAAAAGAAGAAGAGACATTAATCTGATAGCGACAAACGAAAGCAATGCAATTATCAGATAATAAAAGGTTCATTAAATTTTGCAAAAGAGGAACGAAAGATACCATAGGGACAGTCAAACTCAAAAATCGAAAATAAACTGTCAACGCCATGGCTAAAAATTAAAAGGGCAAACAGACAAACAATAGTACACTTGGCACAACATAGAAAACTAAAGAATAAACAACACGAACACCGTGTAAAGTATATTGGAAAAACAAAGTAATGGTTAAAACCATGACAGACAACTAACATGAATCGTATGATAGGTGAAGATACGTATATGTACGTGCTCTTATGACAGTGAAGTTTAGGCGGGAATCTCAATAATAACGTGATATATAAAATTCATTCTATTGTCATCATCTAAGAAATATTTGATATTGATAAAATGTATTATGGATGGGTTTTATAGTTTATTAATACTTAGTTATAATTAAAACTTGAGTAACGCATTTAACAAAATCAATTGGTAAGCAATAACCGGTCCCGTTACGTGCGTACATCGAGTTAGGTACGTATGTCATGTTATTGGAAATCTCTACTTAAACGTTTACACCCATTGCATTTGTTTACATATGGTAAGTTAGGAACCTGGTGTTTAGTGTTGTCGTTTGTTGATGTGGTTAATAAGTGTTTCTCGTTTCTAGTATTTATAAGATTAGATTCCTGTTTAAATGCTCATTTTTGGTGCCCGTTACGGTTAGATGTTCGATGTTAACCAAGGCTCCGTGATGAAGACCGTACTTGAACCTTTACTTGTTTACTTTTACAAATTTTGACTTTGATGGAGAGTTGTCTCATTGGCACTCATACCACACATTTTCAACCATTTGAGAATAAGATCCAAAACGCTTAAAAGCAATATCATCAAAAAGGAATTTAACAACTAATTTCCCAATCCCTCTAACCAAAGGTCATATGCGGTTTTATTGACGAAATAAATTAAACATTGCAGGGATCTCCATGGATGAAAATTGAACGATGGAGGAACTTTCACCATCATAAACCGTATCTACGCCGTACAGTGTAGCGCGATCGAAAGTATTTCATCCCTCCACATAAGGATAGGTGAACATGCTAATTCATTGCTTATTCAAATTATATTTATTTGAATTTTCATTATAAATACTATATAAATATAAAAGTATATATTTATTTTCAATAATTGCCGTTTGTAACCCTTCAAAGGCCAAGCCCTCATGCCCCCTCCCTTTCCCTTCGTGGAGAATGACCAATAGCTATCACGAAGGTCCCAATGTAGTTTTCTTGCTATTTTTGGTAATTGTAATGGGGGTTAAAATTCATGTGGAGGTCATTTTTCACGGACATTGTCAAATTGTCAAATTCAGAATTCATGAAACCATTACCGGTATGGCTGGTTTGCATCAACGACAAAAACGAGTCGTACGGGTTATGTAAAAGGTTAAAAAGATTTGTAAAGCGAACGTTGTCAAATGAAAAGGTTTTTAATGACTTTAACTAGCAAATCGATGCTATATGCAACATGCATCTTTCGAGTCTGAATAGAAACCGGAAACGCGGATGTATCAATTTGATTGTAAACTACGAAATGAATTTGGAATTACGATACGATATTTATTTACAGGAAATATTAAACGTTTTTACTTTTTAACTTTTAAAGTAATTCTATATTATCGTTACAATACAGCAGTACTCGAGTTATTTGCAATGAAATAATAATTACTGTTTTACTTCTTATTTTGTACTTCTTAAAAAGGGGGATGCTGATTGCGTAAGTCAAAATAAAAGCACGTGTTATACTTGTTAAACTTTGTAACTGGACAATTAATTTATTCATTTAATCTGAATTATCATAAGCATTTGCGGAAACTTAATTAAATAATTCGACAAATGAATCGTCTATCTTCAGATAATATTCTCGTGTCTGCTTTGTTGATCTACCTGTACAAGCTCAGGTACAAGTGATTAGCGATCTTAATCCGGATATCCCTCAGGCGTTAGAACTGGATTATACTATAAAGAAAGCCTGAAGGTTATGCAATTACATGCATTTGATTATAATTGCTAAAAAAATGGCGTCATGCTATAAAAACGATCACAGTTTTGAACGATGGCGCAAGTCATTTGACGATGGCGCAAGACATTTGAACGATGGTGCAAGTCATTTGACGATGGCGCAAGATATTTGAACGATGGCGGGGCGCAATCGTTTAACAGGTCATGGAGATTCCTGCATTGCTGTAAGTAGTTGGAACCCATAGTCTCTAGAATTATCTGTAAACTGACAACTTAAGGAAAGGAAAGGTACGTTTAAATTCAATGCATGCTCAAAAATGCATGGATCACTGAGCTGATGATACCTTTTGTGATTATAGTCTACCAGCAAATAAACTTATCATAAATACCAGGATTGAAATTTTATATTTGTCGCCAGACGCGCGATTCGTCTACAAGAGACTCATCAGTGACGCTAGAATCAAAAAAAGTTAAAGAGTCCAAATCAAGTACGAAGCTAAAGCAATGTATTCAATATTTTTTCAAATGAATAACTTTAGGTTAAAGGAAAAAAACGAAAATACATAGTGCAGGCGTTAGTCAGCTATAAAAGGCTGAAAATAAATCTAATTAATAACAGTGCTATTGAAAAAAAAACTCTACAATATGACAAAAGTGAGCTAAGGAAAACAATTGCATTACATACTTCTGACTTAAGACAGACTCAGATCCATTCCGATGGTGGCCTTATCTTATTGTTTAGTCTTTGGTCAGGTTCTTTTCTCTTTGGCATATTCCTCATTTCCATTCTCAATTTTATATTTATACATAGGATATAGCAATGTTAAACATGTTTGTGAGCGCTCATCGCTTTTCAAAAATATTATGTACTTATCTGTATTTCTTTATTTTATGCATTTACTTAAACACAGTGCAATTATAGATAATTCTCAAAAACTTTATTCTCCTGGACCAAAACCGGGCCTTTATGCCGCTTTTCTTTTTTTTTATATTTTTAAAGTTAGGTATTTGACTAAACAAATATTATTGCTAAAAAGAACAAAATAACAAATTATGGTAAAACTGTAGAAACAAACGCAAAAAATCTCACACTTTTGGAAACACGTTTGTTTTCAAACAATTCTATTTCACAAGTTTATAAAACATTGATGGATTGGCAAAGTTCAAAGATAACGTCACAAGTAACCATAATTATAACAATAATAACAGAAATATAACCAAAACGTCATTTTAAAGATACAACTCTTTGAGTTGCCATTTCATAATGAGTCACCTTTTTCATCAACTGTGATACAAACTTGAATAAAAATACTAAATAAGAAAGTTATTTACACAAGTTCATTATCAATTTTATATAAATAAGTTATCCCTTGTATGTCATTTTTATTATACAAGACAACAAATTTCAGACACATTTTGTTTTCACTGCTATGATTTTTGTTTTCGTTTCTGAATATCATTTGCAAAATATGAAAAAGCTTCTTCGTCATTTAGTTAAACCAGATAACCTCTCCGCAGCATAACTATTGAACGGAAAATGTACACTGTCGAAAATAAACTTGACTTGCATATTATGATCGATGCCATTGTGGTGACGCTGAATACATAGATTTTGTCATATTTAATAATGACTATTATCTCAAACTCAATTGACCACTATTTATAAAGAAATTTAGAATATATTAGGTTTTGTCAAAGTGATCCATATTCACGACCTCTGTGTCTAGATGCCTCCGAATAATATAGAAAAATGTTAAGGAACGCAAAGGCTATTGAATGATTTCTGAATATATATCATTTCTTTAAAGCTATTAATTATCGCTAGTGATTGCAAAAAGTTATTATTCAAAATCTAGAATTCTGTTTTGATATTGTTTGTATTATTTCAGTAATAACTTGTTCCTGCATATTTAGAATAAATGAAAACACATCCAAAAATATCAGCACAGGCGTCCAAATCGTTTATTTCACCAAGACACTCAAATTCAAACTTTTGCATGTAAAATTCATTTGAGGATAAAATCCGAGACGCTTCAAAGCCATATATTAAAGTAGGACGTAAAAAGTAATTTAAAAATCGATGGTACTAAAGGTCAACTTTGCCTGAAGTAGTTTTAATGTTAACCTAACGTATTCGCTAACGAATCGTCTCACTTGTATGCCACTAGGCACTATATATTCCTTTTGTATTTACAAAATAAAACCAGGTTTGCTTGAAGTAGTTGAAACTTAGTGTCTGTAATACCCCAACAAGGCATGGACTTCTGAACTGATAATACATTTTGAGACTTATAGTCAACTAGCAATGTTTTCAATTTGCCTCCAAAAAAATATTTTTGACAAAATCAAGATTATATAGTACAGGTGTCATCAGAAAAAAACTCTTAACCATTTAAGTTTTTAAACTCTCACCTATCTGACTTCAATATTTAGTTCGTTGAACAGCTCAACTAGACCAACATTTGGTTGAAACCAAGATGATTTATCAACTTTTGAATTGTGTAACATAATACACGGAATAGACTTGAAATAATGGTCAACTCATAGCGACTTGATAATTCTTAATATAATCATAATTTTCTTTTTTGCCATTTTATCATAAAAGTGTTTATGACAGATATTAAAATTGGTGGCTCTTTTTTCTACCATTTTTTTTCATAAATTTTGTTCTATTATGTTTTATTTTCAATTGATCTAGTTTTTATTGTATGTATTGTTCGAATTTTTGGGTATTGATATATCTTGTATCAATAGATATGTTGGCATAGATTAAAGAAATAATTACTTATCATATTTAGACCAAAAAAACAACTAAATACATATAAGTGACGTTAGAAGTATCACACAGATTTGTAAAGTTATATCTAAAAAGGGAACTTGAATAGAAAAAAAAACAAGATATACGTATACATATATATTTTATTTTTATTTACAGCAATTACTCAACAAAATGTTTATAAAGTGTGTACTCAACAAAAGTTATTGCAGATTTAAGTCAACTGTTCATGCAGAACATGCATAATTAGAATATTCTATGTTAAACGCGATACACATTTTTTAAAACAAAAGCTCTTTCTTCATTGCATTGTGGTCAGAATAGCTTTCTCCTTTCCCGGAAAAGATTCTTCCATTATAACTATTTTGTTTCACTGCTTCCTTGATTCTTCCAAATTCACAATGTCATCAGGTATCCAAATATAAGTACTTCTGATCGTTTTTAGTTTCCATAGTATATGTTCTAGTGATAACATGTAGAAGTAAAATGAAGTTTTCTGGTCCATTATCCTCCTGAAGTATTCAAAAATACTTTCATCATTGATAAACTGTTGTAAGCACGTAAAACATCATTAACGTGACCTCCTAGATAACAACAGTACATTTTTGATATATTTAGTGCCTGTATACTACTCAATACGACATCTTGAATATTTTTCTCTGCTTTTTGTTCAGTCAAGTTGAGGACTGAAGGTAAAACTATCGACATCTTCTTCTGCTTTGGAATAAGCTTACAATGTTCTTTTATAGAAGCAAATCGTATGATAAATTATTTACTGCGGAGCTCTTTTATAAGGAACTTCGGTAAGTGTTAATGATGCTGTTTCCAATACAATCAATATAGACCAAGGAAAATAACTGACATTAGATAAAGACTATTGAAACAATCATAAGGATACGAAAGTAAGTTTAAATATGGAACATAATAAAAGTAAAACAATTGACATTTCTTGTGTACAACTGAGTTTGTTTAAGTGTTAATCAAATTGTGATTTCCCGCAAATGACCAACAGATAAGATATTGACATATTAAAAAATAAAATCACAAACATACTGAACTCAGAGGAAAATCCATTCGGAAAGTCTATAATCACATGGCAAAATCAAATAACAAAACGCATCAAAAATGAATGGACAAGAACCGTCATATTCCTGACTTGGTACAGATGTTGTCAAATGTAGACAATGGTGGATTGAACCTGGTTTTATAGCTAGCTAAACCTCTCACTTGTATGACAGTCGCATCAAATTCCATTATATTTTCACCGATGTGTGAACAAAACAAACAGACACAATCTGTAAAAATGTCAAAAAATAGGGGTACAGCAGTCAACATTGTGTTATCGTCTAAATCACTATAAAAACAACAAATGTAACGAAGAAGCACAAAAAGGCATACATCAAATTTAACATCCTCATTCTGTTTATATTATACGATTTAATTTATCTATGTAAAATGCACCCATAAAGGATGGATGGTTTTAAGTACTGGTGTAAAATTGCGCGTTTGAAATTCGCACAGGTAGACATGAAATAATTTTGTCGTTCAAAGTTTGACGGGATACATAAATACAGTTACGTAAAATAGATATACCAAAACAGACTTAACAGTAAAAGTAATAATAATAAATAAAATAATAGTGTGGTTCAAAGTATGATCAGATACATAAGTACAGAGTCATAAAACTTTAAAACTGTACGAAAACGCTTCGGGGACTAAAATGAATATGGATAAGACTGTTGGCATGTATTTAGACAAGTGGCGAAATAAAAAACCAAAATTTAACAAAATTAAATGGTCTAAGCGTCCTGTGAAAGCATTAGGGGTACAACATGGATATGGGGTAGACTTGGATCAAATTTGGCTAGAAAAAATAAATAAGATAAAAAACTGTATGGAAGTTTGGAAATCCAGAGATCTCACATTAACGGGAAAAGTTTTAACTATTAAATCTTTTGTACTGTCTGTCATTGGATACGAAATTGAAATGAGAGGTATCCCGGATATATACGAAAAACAATTAAATAATATTATATGGTCCTTTATATGGGATGGGAAAACAAACCAAATCGCTAGAACAGTGTGCTGTTTACCGAAAGAAAAAGGGGGATAGGAATGATAAACTTAAGGGACTTTATTAAATCAAAACAGGTGAAAAGTATGTACAGTATTGTCAACTCAAAAACACAAAAATGGAATGCAATAGGAAAATATTGGTTAACGTCACTTGACGAAAAATATGATACAGATTTTTTTATATGTTCCTGTTCGGACACTACATGTTTTAGGCAAATACAAATGTCCAAATATTATAAAGAACTTTTAATTTCCTGGACTGACTTACAGAAAATCCAAAAATCGGTCACGAAAGAAGACCTTTTAGAAGAAAATATATTCGGCAATTGTAAATTTAAGTTCAAGGGACATCCATTATATTATGCAAATTTTGCCTCCAGTGGAATAAAAAAAATAAAAGATATATGGGACTTAAACAATAAATCCTTTAAAACTTCTTTTGATATTTTTAACAGTCTTAAAGATAAAAGAAATTGGATTGCACAATATAGCCGCATTAAATCTTCGTTAACACCTCAACAAATTGACGTTTTAAAAACAGACTCTATCATACAAAGTCATTCTGATAGACCTATAAAAATAACAAATTCTTGTCAATTTATAAAAAATGGAGTTGTCGTTGATGCCAAAAACTATGCCTTAAAGATATTAGATACTTTTATGAGAATAAAACAGCTCCAAATAGCCAGCTTAAGTGGAATTTACATTTTGGGAATGAACTACCATGGGAATACATTTGGGAAACTTTAAATAAGAATTTAGCTAACAGAAAAACTAAACAACTTCAATGGAAGTTACTACATAATATAATTTACACTGAAGAAAAATAACAAAAAATGAATCGCTCAAACGGGAAGTGTCACTTTTGCAATGAAAACGAATCACTTTTTCATCTTTTTATTTATTGTAAACTGGTGGAAGACGTTTGGCGGGAAATTTTTGAGAAAATATGGGAATTTTGTTCAAAATTAAATATCGAAAAATTACAAAAATCGGAAACAAGTATAATTTTTGGGGTCATTCATGCAGATGCATCTAATACCCAAATTTTAGACACGGTGCTTCTAATCACGAAATGGGTTATCTGGAAAAATAGAAATATCGCAAAATATCAAAAGAAAGGGATAAGTAAATCGGTGATTTTAAATATGATAAAACATGAAATGCAATTTTTGCTCAAATGTCTTAAACCAAATACGAAAAACGAAGCCTTTTCTACTATGTGTGACATTTTTTGTATATAAATATATATTTTGCGTGGTCAGGTCGGTGCAGTGACCTCTTTACTACCGATTGAATAATAATATGTACACTGCTCTCAACTCCCTACGTGTAATTTCTATTGTGTATGTAATTCATGTATATCATCTAATTGTAACAAGTCATGTTGGATCAATAGGTTCATTTTATAAACAAATATTTACTCACCATATCTTTGAAATAAATCCTTTTTAAAAATCAAAATCATTAATCGATTTTTTTATGAATGAACTACACATCCCTTTAACAAATCGCTCGTGGTAAATGATCACTCGACCAGAAATTAAATGTGATTTAAATTAACATAACAAAAGACTTGATGTGTACGATAAAATTGAAACTGCCTAATAAATACAGGTAGCCTTCGTGAGAAATAAATAAAGATAAAAACATACTTTATTCAAAAAATTATATATGGTGAGAGCTGGTAAAGATATATAGATCGATAATGATTGCAGGTACATGTACATTTGTACAAGGATAGATAAGATTTATAAAGGTGATGTTCATAATTCATAGTGGGAGTTTTTTTTTCTCATTTGCTTTTTTCCCGACAAATGAGACTGTAAAAATTGGGGCCCCCTTAGTTGCTCCCCTGGGCAACTGAGGTTTGATGTAACAAGTGATTGTTAATAAAATATGTTTAATATTTAAAAAAAAAAAAAAAAAAAAAAAAAAGTACAGAGTCATGTCAAATGTGTATCACAGAAAACAGACATAACAGCAAAAGTAATATTAATAAATAAAATAATGTTGTCATTCAATGTATGACAAGATACATAGGTACAGAGTCACATCATAAAATAATTTTGTCGTTCAAAGTATGATGGGATATATAAGCACAGAGTTACGTCAAAAGGATATCTCAAAAACAGACTTTAACAGTAAAAGTAATATTAATAAAGACAAATAAAAGAATAGAACAAGGACAAATGAAAGAATTATAAACACGTAGTTAAGATGATAAACAATATCAGTACGCAGAATCTATACATCAAGACCATCGTGTATTATTTGTGAAGTTGATACAGAATATTTATCAACAAGGACTTGGTACCTTCCGATGAACTTTTTTAGAAATAGGACGAGAGTTCTTTGACATACTCCTGGTTCATCAACTTTCTACTTAGACACTGATGACGTTTTACAAAGTCAGAGTAGGAGCTGCAAGCTCTTGAATATCGAATAAGTTGGGGAAGGTATACCCCATATGCAGGTGAAGTTGATATATTGCTACTATGGTGGGGGAAATTTATAATTTCAAAATTAAAATCGTCTCGTTTGTCATAGATTCTGGTACTGAGATGACTGTGTAAGTCAAATACGAGATGTAAGTCTAAAAATGAGGCGGAGGAAGCCGTGTCTGTTGTTTCCTTAATCTCTAGTTCTGGGGGATATATTAATGGAACCTAATCAGAAAGTTCGGATTGTTTATAGAAAGAACATCATCAATATATCTGAAAGTAAAATTAAATAATCTGGCTTCTTTGATCTTCTTGTTTTTGGCAAGTGTCTGGAGGAACTCCGATTCATATGAAAATAAGAAGAGGTCGGCAAGAAGAGGCGCACAGTTTGTTCCCACAGGAATGCCGACAATTTGTTGGAAAAGCCTTCCTCCAAACTGAACAAATATGTTGTCGATAAGAAATTCCAGCATACAGACCACTGACTACTGATCTGTGTAGCATGTGTTGCCTTTTTGTTTGTCACTATTAACGACATATGCCTTATGAAATCCCAAAGTAATAAATTTATAGCGTATGCTACCATTTTTATGTTGAAAGACATTGTGGATAACTTCTTTTAGATGATTTTTCAATTTCACATGGGGAATGGTGGTATACAGGGTTGAAAAATCAAAAGTTTTGATAGAACTAATTTCAGAAAAAGACCGAGATTTAAAATTGTCTAGAAGTTCTTTAGAATTTTTAAGAATCCACATATTGTTAATACCACTACGCGAGTAAACAGCATTTCTGAAGACCCTCTTTCACTGCGGATAGAATTTTAGTCAATCTAATGGACAATTCTTTAGTGGAACATGAAGATGAGCCAGCAATATACCGTTGTTTATACGGAATTTTATGAAGCTTTGGTATCCAATACAAACAAGGTAAGTCCTCCGATTTGGTGTTCATTGTAATGTTTATTGAAGCCATGAAGGACTTATGATTTGCTAAAATCTCATCCTTGTCAAATGATGTCTTTGTATGTAGGATTACCTGAGTGCTCCTTTACACCCAATTCTTTTACAAGACATTCGTAGTAATAAGATTTACATACAAAGACAATATTATTTGAAGCTTTGATCGCAGGAACAACAACATAATTATCATGAAGAGATGATAGACATTTCATGGTCTCTTTGTCTCTGAAAGCGGACTTTGGTCGATCGATTTTGAAAATAAATAGGAATTTTAGATGTAACCTCTTTGTGATGTAGAACGTTGCAGATATTGATTGCATCAATTCCTCTATTGCCAAAATCAACAGGAAGGATATTCCTCTTTTACTCATGGAAAGGTTCCGATCTTACTGGTTTGAAAAGACGGAAAAGAGCTACATCACAAATAATACTGACTAGTCTGTATATTGCAGAAAATGTATTAGTACCTCCTTTGTCAAGTGCATAATCTCTCAAACATTTTAGAAAATTAACTGGCAGAAAAGAGAATAGTTCTTATGTAATGTAACCCTAGTGGATGATGAAGATGTGAAAGAAGGTCATCAAAGCTCCCAGAGGGTGATCTAGATTTGGAAGACTTTTTTACATTAGGCCGATGGTAATGTTTTTACCCATGACTACGTGGTTGTCGTAAGGTAGTATTAAAAAAACTCATTACATTAACATCACTGCAGGCAGGACTTGACAAATTTCCTACTCCTTTAATATTTTCATTGCAACCATATGGCATTGCAGTCCCTAAATCCCTTATCCAGAAATTTTCTTATTTTTTTATTATTCAAAATGACATCGACAAAGGTGGTCAGTTTCATTAAATTTATTTGTGCATATATTTGAAAAACTGTTATGATTTGCTCCCTCCATAACAGAAACAATTAACATTAGTGAATTGACTTCTGTTTGTCTCTTGGTTATACATGAAAGGCACATAAATATAGGGGTTAGCACACAACGTGTCAAATGGCAGTACATGGATAAAACCTGAGGGTTACAAATAATAAATAGTTGACAATAAGTCAAAAACAGGCTAAGCAAACATCTTTTTGTGAAACTCTTTATTAGATATCGATCATGCTATATGTTTATCTATCACATTTTATATATATATATATATATATATATATATATATATATATTTGGTTGGAAGATTGAAATGGGTTGACTGCTTATTGCAATACTAGTATACATGTATTCAGTCTTTGTAAATGTAGTGCCGTGGTATAATTAACAATTAGACGACTATCCAAAAAGGTAGAAGTTAAGTAGATTCAAGCAAATGTAGATCACCGTACGGCTTTCGACAATAAAAGAAAATCAAATATCGTATAGTCAGCTACAAAAGGCTCAGAAATGAAAAAAATAAATAAATCTAATCTATATTTTTTTGAAATGTCCTTTTTTAAAACTTTTTTTTCCGAAAAAGAATTCTTAAAATGCTTATACAAAGTCAGAAATATGAAATTTGTTATCTATTAGTTCGTTTCTATATATGTATGTAACATTGTCTTTTGTTTTATGTTACACTTCAGTTTTATGTTCATTCGTTAATCTCCTCTTAAAGTTGATGTGCTTCCCTCGGTTTTAGTGTTTTTAACCCGGATTTGTTTTCACTTAATCGATTTATGACTTTTGAATAGCGGTATAATACTGTTGCCTTTATTTATAATAGTGCAGAAATATGACAAACGTGAGTTAAAGACAACCATTGAATTGCATGCTCATGATTTGAGAAAGGCATATACCTTCAGCAACCTTCGGTTGTTTTTTGGTTTTTGGTCAGGTTCTTTTCTCCTTGACACTTTCCCTATTTCCATTCTCAATTTCTTTATTAAAATATAGAATGAATTATTTTAACGGATAATAGTAAACAGGTTTGTTTAAAATCAATGCAGTTACCCAAAAAGGACGGACTGCTGAGCTGATAGCACCCTTTAAAACTTATAATCCAACAGCAATATATTCAATTTTTCTCCAACGAAATATTTGTTGTTGAAAAAAATCAAGTTTATATAGTACAAGCGTCAACCGAAAAAACTGTCACACATTAAGGTTTTAAAAGCCTCACCTGTTGAACTTCAATATTTAGTTTGTTGAACCGCTCAACTAGGCCATCTGATTGAAACCAAGATGATTATGTTTCCTTTTACATTTTGTAACATAAACAAAAAAAATATTCAATAGTGATAAACTTATAGCGATTTGATAATTCTTGAGATGATCATAATAGTACTGTTTGCCATCTTATCATCCACGAATTATGACAGATATTGAACTTGTTGACATTATTTTTCTACCATTTCCCCCATATTTTCTTTTTTTTTTAATTGACTTATGTTTTCATTGCATGTATTGTTCTAAATTTTGTGTATCGTGTATCAACCGATATGTTGTTTAACACCCAGTCTCCCATAAAACCATGTAAAACAGTCCACAAGGGGGGTCATCAGATTCGATTGAAACTTTGTGTGCTTAAACATCATTATGAAAGAAGTTCAAATGAAAAATATTTCATCTGGTTCCCATGTCTTTCAGCTTGGAGATGCTGTAATGTACCGGGAACCAGTTTTCCCATGTTTGAGGCAGTATTTTTCTATGAAATTGACCAATTTCAACACCCTGAAACTTATAAATGCGAAAAATAACGAGATAGAGAATGATGATTTATTGAATAACCAAGTGTTAAAGCTTTAGAAACTCATCATTACATACATTTTTCAAGAAAAAAATTGTGGATTATTACAAGGTAATCCAGTAAAAAATATTTTCAAAAAATCATAAAAAGTACCTATTTTAAAAGCTATCCATCCTTTGGTCCATTAAAAATATTAAGATAACTCACTTTCTTTTATCAATTGGAATACTTAATTATGCATTTTAGCTAATACACTTGCTGGGGTCTCTTTCAATTACATTGTAAAATTCTTCTAAAAAAATGCCTAAATTTACATTTTCTCTCTATAAATCAATGGATTTAAACTAGTATTTTGTGGATAATTTTGGGAATGTAAGTGTTTCTTTTTCAAAAGCACTACAATAATTGACAAATTAATTCAAAGTAACAAAGACCATAGTTCAATTACAATTTATGGTGCCATATATATTGAATTTATCTGGTACAAAGGGAGATAATCTTGTAAAAATGATTTAAAAAAAACCTTAAAATAACTTTTTTCAAACTCACCAATTCTCAGTACATTAAACATAAAAGTATATATCTATTTGGTTATATTAAGAGACATAGTTATTAACGCATTCAAGCATATACGATTACTGGGCTCTTGTATAAGTACTTTCTAAAATTCTCCTTGAATACATATAATATTCAAATTTGCCTGTCTCTGAAATCAATGAAATTCATATATCAATCCGTATACAATTTTGTGAATGTATTTTTTTCTTTTTTCTAAACCATTATTATACCTAACAATGTTAAACTAACAATGAAACAATTATACAATCAACATAAATAATGCCATAAATATTGATTATTTATGGTACAAAGGGAGGTAATTCTGAGAAAAATGCATTTTCAAAAATCTAAAGGAAAAAAAATTTAGTGTTCTGCTCTTGATAAATCTTAAGCCTTCTTTTCATAAAGATAAATATAAGACAAAGCCTACAAAGGTGTATAAAGAGAATTTTTAGACTAAAACAATCAAGATTTCTTGTGGGTCTCATTGGTGGTATAAGCGTGACGCAGGATTGCAGATTTTTTGTAAGCGTGACACGTGAAAGTCAAATTATTGTGCCGTAAAAACGGGAAATGAAGGCTAGCGTGACGCCGGAAATTAGAAAAAAATGAGAATTGCTTACGTACATAGTGTAAGCGGGATACAGGAATCTGACAAAACAATAAGCGGGATCCGGGATCAGAACCCCCCAATGAGACCCCCTTTCTTGTACTGTTATGTTGAAAAATGTAAAACTTTGCAGTTGTTAATTGATAACAAACATTTATAGAATAACAATCTGTATATCCATATAGTTTCAAAGAATATTTTTAAAAGAAAAGAGAAATAATTTAACAAGTTGTAAATACCTAAACAAATACAGTCAAATTAACATTGATTTTTATATGACCAATTGGATAATACAAAGAAATACTAAATTATATAAACAGACTTCTAAACTAATGTGTGCTGTCATATTTTACTAGAGTTAACTCATCATTATAAAACAATCTAATGTATTCAAATGTTTCTTTTTATCAAATAATTATAAAACAATTTTGTCTTGTTTTTAAAAGTTGACATCTTTAGATTGAAGTTTTCAAGATACTAGGCAAAAATTAAAAAAAAAGGTTAAAAATCGTCATTATCAGGCTATATATAAGTCGTCTGACAATTTGAGCCCGGCAGACCTTTTTGTAGTCCTTTGTTTTTTGCCCCTATAGTTTCTATACACCTATATATTATACTATTACAGTTTATCCCATTTTAAAATAATACGCAAACACGCAAATAAATGTTTAAAATCACCATTGAAGGACAATAACACCAATAGGAAGTAAACTGTCAAGTTAAGCCAATGAATTCTTTTTACATCTTGTCATGCTGATAATTTATATCGATACTGCACTATTTATGCACTATTTATATTGCAAAAGTGAGATATAGCGATCCTATATTCTTTTGTTGGTTGCAGCGGCGTCAACATTTAGTTCTTTAGTTTTTTTTTAACGCAAACAACTTTATCAAAACTTAGATTTTATGAAATTTGGACAGAGCTTGTTAATGTTAAGTTTTTTTTATGGTTAAGAGATACTGTAATGTCTGAAGCAAACTCCAGAAATACTTTATATATTTTTATGTCAAAATTACACTTTTACACTGACACGAACCATCAGAGCCTTCATAACGAGGTCTTTTCAGTTTTTTTTCCACCTTGCTTATATAAAATGCTTCGCTGAGTGCAGCCTGATACGACCGGAGATGTCGATCATTAAACAGTTGGGCCATTTTGGACACAGTACTCATACTTGATACTGTCTGAATTTGGATTGAAATCAAATTTTTGACATAAAACATATAATTCTGACACAAAATAAATTTGGTCTAAGATCTCACAATTCTATTGTGCAATACTGTGTAATTGAATTCGAAAGAAGTAAGTTCAGTAAGACCCCTTTTTGGCCCCAAAATATAGCAGTTTTACAAAATTGTTAAAATGTAAACTTTTAGTTATTTATCTGAAAAAAAGAATACTTCTGCTACATAAATATGGGCAGTTTTTGACAAAATACAATGCACATATACCGTGTACTAGCATCATTAAGTCATGCTAAATTAATGAAATTTTCACAATTTGACCATTTCAGTGGCAGCATTCGTGTTCATTCATAATATTGAAATGTTAGTTGTATTCGATGATTATACATAACATATATAAAGGTTGAGGATGAACACGGATGCGGCCACTTTCATTTTTGACAAAAACCATCTGAATAGTGACGTTTTTTGGCATATTTGATAGATTTTTCATATTTAAGCTTGAATCAATCAGAGCGTTTTTAATGACTAAATCAGTTAACATCTTTTACTTAAAATAATTGAATCAATTTAAATAGACACTTAAGTGTTTAAAAGGTGTCCAAAATCTTTCGATCGATGAAACTGAAATTTGAGGCCAAAATCAACCCTTATTATAAAATTTTGGAAAAAAAATATGAATCCCTTTAATGAATGGGAAAAATAAATCCCCCCTTTACCTTTTTGAAACCCCCTTGGAGCAACAACCCCACAACACAGTCCCAGCCTCTCCTTTGTATAACGGAATATTGTAGTACTTTCCAGAGAGATCCATACACTTTAGCACAAGTTCTTGTCTACAAACCAGAAAAATGCTTATTTTGTCCCTATTTGACCCTCATTCCTCCATATTTGAGTTATTAATCCCAAACTCGATCCTAGCCTTCCCTATGTTATACGGAACCTTGTGGTACAATGTCAGAGAGATCCATTCACTAACACACAAGTTATTGTCTGGAAACTATAAAAATGCTAGTTTTTGGTCCCTTTTAGACCCTTTATTCCTAAATTGTTGGCCCTATAACCCCTAAAATGAATCCCAACCTTCTACTTGTAATATTAACATTGAGGTACAATTTCAGAGCAATAGAAATACTAATACACAAGTAATTATCCTGAAACTAGAAAAATGCTTGTTTTTGGCCCCTTTGTGGCCCCTTATTCCTAAACGGTTGGGACCATCATCCCTAAAATCGATCCCATCCTTCCTTTTGTGGTATTGAACCTTTTTTTTTTAATTTATAGAGATCCATTCACTTAAACCAAATGTGGTTTTTTTTTTGCAGTCGTATAAAATGCATACAATATAAAAGTAGGAAGATGTGGTACAATGTATTATAATAGGTTCTTTTTAATTTTTTGAAGAAATTTTACATTTTTTCTTGGGCCTTTCAAACAACAGCCATTATTTAACAAATCTTCATTGTTTTCTTAGTTATTATTTGGGAAATCTAACAAACTGACTAAAGAGACCTTCTATGAATTCAAAAATAATTGCAATATGAATAAAACAACCGATGTTCAATGTTTCCCCAACTTCTAATTGTTTGAACTGGGCTCATCTTCAGCCTTGACCATTTATCTTTAAAAAGCAATGGCAAAAATTTTAGATTAGATAACGATTAATTATACTAGATACTTTACAATACGAGCATAGATATTGGGTATATGTCAAGGATACAACATTTCATCTCAGAAGTTAACCAGCCAAAAAATTGTACACCCATTG
Organism: Mytilus galloprovincialis; assembly: GCF_965363235.1. Lineage (NCBI taxonomy): Eukaryota > Metazoa > Mollusca > Bivalvia > Mytilida > Mytilidae > Mytilus > Mytilus galloprovincialis. Next base: position 19,383,127 of record NC_134839.1, on the reverse strand, counting down.
GTTGCTTCACGATCTGCAACATACTGGGAAACCCGACACCATGTAGTTACACAGCTACTTTTGCATAGGTACTATTTCTGTACTAAAAAAATGCAGTACTGGAAATTTACTTTTAATATTTAGTACTATTTCTTTACTTTAAAACTATTGTAATATTTAGGTAATTGTAATTTACAGTACTTGATTTGTACTAAATATTTTGGTACAGAAATAATACAATATTCCATGTTTGAAAATCATAACTTTAAGAGATTTGAAATAGAAAAACTTTCAAAATGCTGAAAATGTAACGGTAGTAACCAAAAATCTGTAGTACTTAAATTTCAAGTACAAATAAAGTACTGTAAAATACAGGTACCTAAATATTACAATAATTTTAGAGTAACAAAATAGTACTGAATTTTAAAAGTAGATTTCCAGTACTAAAATTTTTTATTACAGAAATAGTACCTATGCAAAAGTAGCTGTGTAGCTCTATATGGCATAGGCTGTTATATAACCATAGTTGCAATTTCATTTTTGTACAATATTCTGTTACAGTGTAATTTAAATTTGCTTCGATTAATCTCACATTTTTGACGGTTATCATGAATAAGCAATTATAATATTATTACAAACATTAAGTTCTGAATTTGCAGTATTTTAAGTTTCTGCATTAAGCTAAAATTCTACGATTTTTTTGAAAATTTAACTATTACTCATTAGAACTGTTTTAGTGAATCGAAACGTATGTCTTCCCTGTAGAAGTCACTCTTGTCAAAAAAAAGACTGCAATTGTAATTAAATATATGGTGCGTGAATGGAATTATGCATTGTTTCCAATAAATTTAACAATTTATGAGTCGAGGGGTTAGGACATGAGTAACATAATATATGGTACACTTAATTGGTGTAGTCATGATATAAAATTATTAAAGTATATAGTTTATAGGTGGGTATCTGAACAGTGTTTATAAGGAGAGCAAACTCCAGCAAAAACATCATTGGTGTACTCTAAGGTCTGATTGAAAAAATATATATGATTTGAGGTAGGAATATGAACATATTTCAAGCTATTTAACCATCAATTGTATGTAGGGGGCAGGGCATGACCCCCATGATGAATTAGAAAGGCAATTAAGATTAAATATGGGTTACGGATTGTGTTCTGAACTTTTTTAAAAGATAAGTCTAAACAGTAACATCATTATATGAGGGAGTGGAACATGACCACAGGAAAAAACCCTTAGCTGTACTACAAAGGTCTTACCCGTTCTGTGGCCTATAAAATAAAATTGCTTGCTACCACTCCATTTTAATTGTGATGTCTCATAAGCAATCATTACACTTTTCTTTCATATTGACATGTCAAGACAGAATGTTTTGTTTTAGGCTGACATATAGAATTACCTATTTGACCTTGACCTTTCATTTTACCTTGAAGGTCAAATAACAATGTCATTATCCATGGTACACTACACATCATATTTAGGTGCTGACATTGTGTGTCAAGTATTAAAAATATCTTCAAGTAAGAGAAAAATGTGTGCTCTAGTAAAAAAAAAACGGGGAAAAAAATCAAATATTTTGACCTTGAGGTCAAAGGTCAAGGTCATCTGGCAGTTTTCATTTTATGAGACATACTGTCTTATTGTAATACACCTTCATGCCAAATATCATGAGATAGTGTCAAAAGATGAATAAGTTTTCATGATTAAATACACAGATTATTGTGGAAACTATATGAAAATAACCCATTTTTATTCCGTTGCCATGGTAACGGTGTAAGAGACCCCAGCTCAAAAATCATAAAACTTGTAGTACACATGTAAACCTTTATAGAAATATTTAAAACATTTAAAAATTCAAAGTACTTTATGAGATTTCATGTCCTTTTGATGATCTTTTTACCAAGTATCCAAAATATGCCCAAAATGCCCTTTTTGGACCGGTCAGCCTAAAAATTTAGCAATACTCAATCTTTAACATTTTGTCAAGTTTCCAAGGACAAATGGTGCTTGTTATAAAAATCAATTCAAATACCAGTTAAACATAACCTTATCTAGCATATTCAGAGTAACAAAATTGTGATATTTTTGTAGATTTTTTTGGAAATTCCGGCATTTCCAGTAGATGGCGCTGTAAAATCTAAAAATAGCTTAAAATAAAATTTTAAAGTTAGAATTTTTTTTCTCTTGATTATCATAACATGTGTGCAAAATTTCATTTCATTTGGTTGACATGTCATGTGGACCCACTTATAGGCATTTTGTATGGTCCTATCAAAGACTGGGTGTTAAATGATAGAATAACTAAGTACTCATCATATTTAAAAAAAAAACTATTGAAATGCATATCAATGATGTAAGAAGTGTCACACATATTTGTAAATTATATACTAGTATGTAAGTAAGGAACATAAATAGAAAAATCTCAGATGTACGTTTTAATATATTTTTAATAATCATGTACAGCAATTCCTCATATAAAAAAATATTCATCAAGTTTCTACTCAACACAAATTATTGCAGATGAGAGTCAACCGTTCTATTTGTGTTCTCTCTCTTAATACAGGTTCATACAGAATTACAATATTCTATAATAAATGCGATACACCGTTTTCAAAACAAAAGCCTTTTCTTCAATGCCTTTTGGTCACAATATATTTCTTCCATCCCGGAAACAATTTTTTCAACATTATTATTTGATTCATAATGGCCTCAGGTATTCAACTTTAAATACTTCTGTTGGTTTTTGGGTTCCATATTATATGTTCTAGAGATTAGAAGAAAAATGCAGCTTCCTGGTTCATTTTCCTCCTGAAGTATTCAAAATACTTCCAACATTGATAAACTGTTGTATGCAAGTACAACATCATTATCGTCTGCAATATGACCTACTGGATAAGAGCAGCACACTTTTGATTCGTCAACTGCATGCATACTACTCAAATCACCATGTGGAATATATCTCTCTGCATTCTGTTCGGTCAAGTTGAGGACTGAAGGTAAAACTATCGACATCACTGTCTGCTTTGGAATATGCTTACAATTTTCTTTAATAGAGGCAAACAGTATGGTAAATTATTTACTGCGGAGCTCTTTTATAAAAGGAACTTTGGTAAGTGTTAATGATGTTGTTTCCAATTCAATCAATATAGACCAATGAAAATAACTGACAATAGATAAAGATTCTTTAAATAACCAAAACAATAAGAAAGTACGTTTAAATAAGGAACATAATAAAAGTAAAATAATTGACATTTCTTGTGTACAACTGAATGTGTTTAAGTGTTAATCAAATTGCAAATGATCAACAGATAAGATATTGACATATTAATGTGTTTTCATTATTCGAATGGAATCGACAAAGGTGGTCAGTTTCATTAAATTTATTTATGCATATATTTGAAAATTTGTTATGACTTGCTGCCTGCATAACAGAAACAATTAACATTAGTGAACTGACTTCTGGTTGTTTCTTGGTTATAAATGAGAGACAAACAAATAAAGGGGTTAGCACACAACGCGTCAAATGGCAGTACATGGATAAAACCCGAGGGTTAATAATAAATAGCTCACAATAATTCAAAAACAGGCGAAGCAAACATCTTTTTATGAAACTCATTGTAAGATACCGAACATGCTTCATATTTATCTATCACATTTCATATATTTATATTTTGTTGGAAGATTGAAGAACTGGTTTGACTTCATATTGAAATGCTAGTATATTTAGTCTTTTTAAATCTAGTGACGTGGTAAAATTGACAATGAGACGATTATCCAAAAAAGGTAGAAGTTAAGCAAATTCAAGCAAATATAGGTCACTGTACGGCTTTCAACAAAACAAAACCCAATACATTAAAGTCAGCTAAAAAGACTACGAAATGAAAAACAAAAAATAAACCTATTTATATTTTCTTGTTAAAAAGTCCCGTACCAAGTCAGAAATAGGAAAGTTGTTATCTAATAGTTCGTTTCTATATATGTTGCTTGTCATTTCCCCCCCCCCCACCATAGTCTTCTGTTGTTTCGTTGTTTTCCTCTGAAAGTTGCTGTGTTTGCCTCGTTCTTAGTTTTTAACGGGATTTGTTTTCTCTCAAGCCAGTTATGACTTTTGAACAGCGTTAAACTTTATTTATAACAGTACAATTGATAATGAAATAGAGATTTGACAAATGTAAGCAAACGACAAGCACTGAATTACATGTTCATGACTTGAGACAGACACAGACCCATTGGTGGTCTTTGGTTATTTTTAGCTCTTTGGTCGCGTTCTTGTCTATTTGACACATTCCCATTTCATTCTTAATTTTATTTTTACTAATAGAATGTGACAGTGCTTAACATGTTTGTGAGCGTCAAACGCTTTTCAAAAATGTTATGTACTTATCTTTATTTCTTTATTTTATGCATTTTCTAATACATTGTGAAAATTATAGATAGGTCTCAAAAACTATATTTTCTCGGTCCAACACCGGGCCTCTATACCCCTTTTCTTTTCTTTATAGTTTTAAAGTTAGGCGTTTGACAAAACGAACATTATTGCTGAAAAGTTCAAAATAACAAGTTATGGTAAAACTGTAGAATTAAACGTAAATAAATCTCAAATCTTTAGAAACACTCTTTTTAAAAAAAAAATGTATTTCACAAGTTCATAAAATGTTGATGGCTTGGAACGTTAGTGGTATAAACACATTCTAAAGGGGATTAGAAAAGTTCCAAGCTAACGTCACAAGTAACCACGATGACACATAATAATATTAAAAATATAGCCGAAACGACATTTATAAATACGACTCATTTGAGTTGCCATTTCATAATAAGACACTTTTATCAACTGTGACATAATCTTAGATAAAAATATCACATATAAGCAAGTTATTTACATAATTTGATGAACAAAGTATTCCTTATATGTCAGTTAGATTATTCTGCCATTTGTAACATTAAGGGTACCAATTTTCCTGCACCAGATTTGCATTTCGACAATGCATGTCTCTTCAGTGATGCTCGTGGCCAAAATATTTGAAATCCAAAGCTTAGGTGAAGAGCTATAATCCAAAAGGTCAAAAAAGTATACCCAAATCCGTTAAAGACATCAGAGCTCGGCATAAGGGAGATACATTCCCTAATTTATGATACGTTCTAACATTTTGTAACAGCAAATTTAATAACACAAAAAAATCCGTATTTTCTTCCAGTACCGAAGTACTGGCTACTAGGCTGGCGATACCCTCTGGGACTGATAGTCCACCAGCAGAGCACCGACCCAGTGGTAGTAATAACATTAAGAGTAACAATTTTCCTGCACCAGATGTGCATTTCGACAATACAGGTTTCTTCAGTGATGCTTGTGTTCAAAATATTTGAAATCCAAAGCTTCTATAAAAGGTTAAGAGCTATAATCCAAAAGGTCCAAAAAGTATAGCCAAATCCGTGAAAAGAATCAGAGCTTTGCCTGAGGGAGATACATTCATTAATTTATAATGATTTATAACATTTTATAACAGCAAATTATAACAACACAAAAAATCCGTATTTTCATGCCAATACCGAAATACTGTTTACTAGGCTGGTGATACCATCGGAGACTAATAGTCCACCAGCAGAGACATCGACCCAGTGATAGTAATAACATTAATGGTACCAATTTTCCTGCACCAGATGCGCATTTCGACAATACATGTCCCTTCAGTAATGCTCATGTAATTAAGGTAATATAAAAATGTGTAAACGTGTATTTCGTGGCAAAAGCAGACATATTTCAGACAGGTTGTGTTTTACTGCTCTAGGTTTTGCTATTTTCGTTACTGGTAACCATTTGAAAAATAAGAAACAAATACAAGAACCTTGGTCATTTAGTTAAAACAGATCCCTCCTCCCCGCCAGCAGCATAAGTACTGAACAGAACATATACACTGTTGAGAACGAACTTGACCTGCATATTATGGCTGTGCCATTGTGTTGAATATGAAAACACAGATTTTGCCATATTAAACAATTACTATCTGAAAACCAACTAATGACCATTTTTATAGCAATTTAGAATATATTGGCCTTTGGAAAAATGACCTATATTTACATCCTCTGTGCCTAGATGCCTGCGTAAACATAATAAAATATAGAAAAATATCAGAGAGCAGAGAGGCTATTGAATCATTTGTCAGAATATATCTAATTTCCATACAGTTTTTTATTATCTCTGGTTATTACAAAAGTGTCTTTTTTCAAAATTTGATTGCTTGCTTGGATATTATTTGTATTATTCCAGTGACAAATATTGTCTGCATATTCATATGTGTGAAAACTATAGTGTATATACATCTAAAGCGCTTTCTTGATTTCTTTTCACCAGGACACTCAAATAAAAACGTTTACATGTTATAGCCATTTAAGCATATGATCCGAAACGCTTTAAGGCAATATAATAAAAAAGACGTAAAAAGTAATATCAAAATCAATTGTATTAAAGGTCGATTTTGCCTGAGGTTGTTTCAATCTTAATCTGGTTAACGGATCGTCTCACTTGTATACTACTTGGCTGTGTATAAACCTGTTGTATTTACAAAACAAAATCTGATTTAAGTGAAGTAATTGAAACGGATAATATGAGAAAGGTGTGTTTAAAATCAATACAGTAACCCAAAAAGAACGGGCAACTGAAATGATAATACCCTTTAAAACTGATAGTCCACCAGCAATGGGTTAAATTTTTCTCCAAAGAAATATTTGTTGTTGAAAAAAAAATCAAGATTATATAGTGCAGGCGTCAACAGAAAAAAAAACTGTCACACATCTAGGTTTGAAACCAAGATGATTATGTTTACTTTTACATTTTATAACGTCAACAAAAAAATATTCTTTAATGGTCAACTTATAGCGATTTCAATTCTTGAGATGATAATAATAGTACTGTTTGCCATCTTATCATAAAAGTTATATGACAGATATTGAACTTGTTGGCATTATTTTTCTACCATTTTTCCATATTTTCCTATGTTTTAATTGCATGTATTGTTCTACAGTTTGTGTATAGATATATCGTGTATCAACCGATATGTTGTTTTAATGATAAAATAACTAAGTACGTATCATATTAAAAACAAAACTAACTAAATGCACATCAATGATGTGAGAAGTATCACACAGATTTGTAAAATATATACTAGCATGAAAGAAGGGAACATAAATAGAAAAAAAAACATATGTATCTCCCTCAGGCAAAGCTCCTCTGTGTAGTTTTAATTGTCTTATTTTTTTTTTGAAAGAAGAAGACTTTACTAAATTGTCTGTTTTACTTACTAGTACACTTGGTACAATAAAAAACCTGATAATAAATTGTTCAAATAAGGCCTTTGAAAATAGTGGAATTAATTACTTTTGGAGTGTCAAAAACTCGTTGGAAGTACTTGATAAATTGCATGCATATATTGGTGATTTTGAATCTGTTCAAAGTTTTGATTTTTCTACCCTATATACCACTTTGCCTCATATTCTTATTAAGAAAAAATTCACATCCCTAATTAACTGGGCATTTAAAAAGTCGGAATGCGAGTACATATGTTCAAACTCTTTTAGATCATTTTTTAGTAGCAATAAACAAAAGAACTATGTCAATTGGACATGCTTTGATACTATTTATGCACTTGAATTTTTACTTGATAACATTTTTGTTCGCTTTGGAGATTCCGTATATCGTCAAGTTATTGGAATTCCAATGGGGACTAACTGTGCACCACTTATTGCGGACCTGTTTTTGTATTGTTATGAGTTACAATTTATGACTAAAATTAGCAAAGACCCATCAAAACAACATTTGATACAAAAATTTAACAATACTTTTAGATATTTGGATGATATATTGGCTCTAAATAATGACGACTTCAGTATGTATACTAAAGAAATTTATCCTGTAGAACTTACTTTAAATAAAGCTAATGATAACAATGACCACTGCCCTTTCCTCGATCTTGATATCTATATCATAAACGGGAAGCTTAATACAAAAATTTATGATAAAAGAGATGATTTTTCATTTCCTATTGTTAATTATCCATTTTTAGATGGTGACGTTCCCTTGTCACCATCTTATGGTGTTTATATATCTCAACTTGTACGATTCGCTCGTGTATGTAACAATGTATTAGATTTTAGCGAGAGAAATTTATGTATTACTGAAAAATTATTACACCAGGGTTTTCGATATCACAAACTGGTCAAAACATTTACTAAATTTTATCACCGGTATAAGGAAATAATTCGTAAATATAACTCAACATGCAGACATCTTATACGTTCAGGTATTTCACATCCAAAATTTTATGGAAATATTCTTTATAAAGCACAAAAATGTCAGTATTCTCCTCAGAAACTAACAAAACCTTTAAATAGACTTATTAAAAGGGGATATAGTTACGATACTGTTGTCAGGTCATTAAAGATTGCATATTTTGGATTTAACATTGATTCACTGATAGGGTCTTTGCATCGGAACTAAACACATTTATTTCTAAAAAAACAGTTGTTGGCATGACACGGGTTATGTTCTTATCATATATTTTATGATAGTATGATACTAAACCCCTAACGGGAGGGATTGTACCTGATATTCATATGATGAAGACATAATCTTTCAATCAGTTTAATTGAGGTCTGGAGCTGGCATGTCAGTTAACTGCTAGTAGTCTGTTGTTATTTATGTATTATTGTCATTTTATTTATTTTCTTTTGTTACATCTTTTGACATCAGACTCGGACTTCTCTTGAACTGAATTTTAATGTGCGTATTGTTATTCTTTTACTTTTCTACATTGGCTAGAGGTATAGGGGGAGGGTTGAGATCTCATAAACATGTTTAACCCCGCCGCAATTTTGCGCCTGTCCCAAGTCAGGAGCCTCTGGCCTTTGTTAGTCTTGTATGATTTTAAATTTTAGTTTCTTGTGTATAATTCGGAGTTTAGTATGACGTCCATTATCACTGTACTATTATGCATATTTTAGGGGCCAGCTGAAGGACACCTACGGGTGCGGGAATTCTCGCTACATTGAAGACCCATTGGTTGCCTTCGGCTGTTGTTTGCTCTATGGTCGGGTGGTTGTCGCTTTGACATACTCACCATTTCCTTTCTCAATTTTATTTTGTAAAAGCTTACAAAAATACAAAAAAAATGACTGTAAATGGGAACAACGCTTTATGGGGTAAATGGACCATTTTGGTCATGTTGACTTATTTGTAGATCTTATTTTACTGAACATTATTGCTGTTTACATTTTATCTCTATCTATAATAATATACCAATGCAGGGACAGCGTAATAACTGCTTTTGCCATCTAATCAAGTTTTATGACAGATTATGAACTTGTTGAACACTTGTGTTACTATTCTATCCATATTTTATGTATAAAATTCGAGGATTACAAATAATAAAAATATTTTTTGTTACCTCATAACTTACAAAATCTGAAGTCAAATATTTACATTTATTCATGTTTCATGCATCTGGTAATTTGAAATAGTTTTCAAAAACTTTATTTTCTGGGCCCAAAACCTGACCACTGTGTTTCTTATCCTTTACTTTTCTTTGCAGTTTTATTATGAGGCTTTTGCCAAGAGGACATTGCTACTGAAAAGTTTAAAACAACACATTTTGCGTTGATATGGTAAAACTGTAGAAATAAGCGATAATAAATCTCAAAATTATAGATACATCTTTTTTCAAAAAATTGTATTTCACGCGTAAATAAGATTTTGATGGCTTGAAACGTTCAAGATGCAGTCTTAAGAACATAAAGAAGCTTTTTAAAGTTTAAAGCTAACGTCACGGGTAACCTGAAATAATTATGACAAATAATAAAAAGAAAAAAGCACAAAAAGAAACGACACATTAAAGTTATCATTTAATAATGAAACACCTTTTTATTAACTGTGATATATGATTAGATTTAACTAAACAACATAAGCATTTTTATTAACACACATTCACTATCAATTTGATATGAATAAACGATTCCTTATATGTATGTTTATACAGAATTAGAAGATTGCATATTAAAAGCAATTTACCATTACTAAAACCATAGCTCTTTCGTCATTGTCTTGTGGTTACAATAGAATTTTTTTGTCGATATAAAAGTTTGTTTTGCTACTTTCTTCCCAATAAGAAATTAATCATGCTATTCAAATTCAAGTACGTCTTATTGTTGTTATCTTCCATTAATGTTCCAAATAGTTTAAATAAGAACGATGAGTGCATATTTAGTGCCACTTGCTACGTTGGAAGGTTTCGAAAACAATTTTTGACATCCTATTAACTATCACCCATATTTTTGAAAAAGGTTAGAACAATATTGTTTTCAACACTTTGATATTATATAAACTAAAAAAAAAGGACTAGGGTAAACAACTTCAAGTTAACTATCAGGATAGTTTTGTTTATTACACAGTTTTCAATACCAACGGGAACTCAGTTATTTTGTTCTTATATGCACTGCTATTCAGCACATTGGTCGTACGGCTCAACACTTATCTCAATTCTTATGCATTATTGGCTCTCAAAATATTGGCATTATGCGTTCCTGAAGAAGGTTAATCCAGAAAAACGCTTCAGACACATTGAATTTATAACGTACTGTTTTGAATTTTTACATTACTAGGTAAATACTTCTGGTGAACTATCCGCCCTCGAGGTTATTATTGTTCAGTGATCAATACTTCGGTACTGACATGATTAAGGACGATCATTTTTAGAAAGGTGAGTTTATAATTTATTTGAACTTATATAGAAAGTAAGATTTTATCTGCCTTAGTCAAAGTTGACCATAAATTGATGTATTTTTTTATATCCTTTTAGTCGTGTAGCTCTTCACTAATTCGATTCCTATACATCCTTGGCTTTTCAATAATTGCAATGGATAGTTCCTGATCAAGGTAAATGTGCAGTGTCAAGACCTAAATTAACTTACATATTATGGTAATGCCATAATGTTTAATTTGAAATAAAAAAAAACGATTTCGTTATATTTAACAATTGCTTTTATCTGAAAACCAACTAAGCACAATTTTTAAAGAATTTGAGAAAAATTTAGGTCATGGAAAAAGAGTCGTATTTATGTCATCTGTGTCTAAATGCCTTAATAAGATTTAAGAACATGCCGAGGGACGCAGAGGCCATTGAAAGAACTTTCAGGATACTTTTCAGTTCTATTTAGCTATTTATAATAAATGGTGATGAAAACAACTTTCTTTAATTAAGATTTTTTGTTTGATTGCTTTAAAGTAGTGTGTGTTATTCCAGTGACAAAAGTTTCATGCATATTCCGGATATGACAAAAATAAGAGTTCTTTCCTGGATTTATCTTCATCAGGACTCTCAACTTCAAAATAATTTATGCCATAGCTATATACGCATATAATTCGAAACGCTTAAAAGCTATATAATCAAGAATGGACTTTAATGTAATCTCAATCCATCTTACTAAAGGTCAACGATACATGAGGTAGTTTAAATCTTAATTAAGCTCCTCACTTTTTGAATCATCTTACTTGTTCAACATGCGATACCGTGCATCAACTTATTTTCGCGGATACTTTATTTCGCGGTTAGCCCTTTCTAGCTCATTTCGCGATTTTCAAATTTACTTGATATAGGTAAGTAAGTAAATATCCAAGTTTTACATATTCGAGACAATTTATTTTCACGATATTTTTCTACTCGCGAAAGTCGCGAAAATTAGTTGGTTTACAGTAAGTATATAGTCCCGTTATAATGACAAAAAAGGTAACTTTGCTGACGGTACTTGGAACCTTAAAGAATTTGTTAATGGACAATTTAAAAACGGTATATTTAAAATCAATACCATACCCAGAAACCACGGACTACTATGCTGGTGATACCCATTGAGACTAAAAGTCTACAAGCTTTGTTTTGAATTTTTCTCCAGAGGAATACTTGTTGTTTAAAAGCAATCAAAATTATAAAGTGCATGCGTCATCAAAAACCCCCACTTAAACATTCATGATTTAAAACACTTAAAAGTTTATGGGGCAAATGGACCATTTTGGTCATGTTGACTTATTTGTAGATCTTATTTTACTGAACATTATTGCTGTTTACATTTTATCTCTATCTATAATAATATACCAATGCAGGGACAGCGTAATAACTGCTTTTGCCATCTAATCAAGTTTTATGACAGATTATGAACTTGTTGAACACTTGTGTTACTATTCTATCCATATTTTATGTAAATATTTACATTTATTCATGTTTCATGCATCTGGTAATTTGAAATAGTTTTCAAAAACTTTATTTTCTGGGCCCAAAACCTGACCACTGTGTTTCTTATCCTTTACTTTTCTTTGCAGTTTTATTATGAGGCTTTTGCCAAGAGGACATTGCTACTGAAAAGTTTAAAACAACACATTTTGCGTTGATATGGTAAAACTGTAGAAATAAGCGATAATAAATCTCAAAATTATAGATACATCTTTTTTCAAAAAATTGTATTTCACGCGTAAATAAGATTTTGATGGCTTGAAACGTTCAAGATGCAGTCTTAAGAACATAAAGAAGCTTTTTAAAGTTTAAAGCTAACGTCACGGGTAACCTGAAATAATTATGACAAATAATAAAAAGAAAAAAGCACAAAAAGAAACGACACATTAAAGTTATCATTTAATAATGAAACACCTTTTTATTAACTGTGATATATGATTAGATTTAACTAAACAACATAAGCATTTTTATTAACACACATTCACTATCAATTTAATATGAATAAACGATTCCTTATATGTATGTTTATACAGAATTAGAAGATTGCATATTAAAAGCAATTTACCATTACTAAAACCATAGCTCTTTCGTCATTGTCTTGTGGTTACAATAGAATTTTTTTGTCGATATAAAAGTTTGTTTTGCTACTTTCTTCCCAATAAGAAATTAATCATGCTATTCAAATTCAAGTACGTCTTATTGTTGTTATCTTCCATTAATGTTCCAAATAGTTTAAATAAGAACGATGAGTGCATATTTAGTGCCACTTGCTACGTTGGAAGGTTTCGAAAACAATTTTTGACATCCTATTAACTATCAACCATATTTTTGAAAAAGGTTAGAACAATATTGTTTTCAACACTTTGATATTATATAAACTAAAAAAAAAAGGACTAGGGTAAACAACTTCAAGTTAACTATCAGGATAGTTTTGTTTATTACACAGTTTTCAATACCAACGGGAACTCAGTTATTTTGGTCTTATATGCACTGCTATTCAGCACATTGGTCGTACGGCTCAACACTTATCTCAATTCTTATGCATTATTGGCTCTCAAAATATTGGCATTATGCGTTCCTGAAGAAGGTTAATCCAGAAAAACGCTTCAGACACATTGAATTTATAACGTACTGTTTTGAATTTTTACATTACTAGGTAAATACTTCTGGTGAACTATCCGCCCTCGAGGTTATTATTGTTCAGTGATCAATACTTTGGTACTGACATGATTAAGGACGATCATTTTTAGAAAGGTGAGTTTATAATTTATTTGAACTTATATAGAAAGTAAGATTTTATCTGCCTTAGTCAAAGTTGACCATAAATTGATGTATTATTTTTATATCCTAATCGTGTAGCTCTTCACTAATTCGATTCCTATACATCCTTGGCTTTTCAATAATTGGAATGGATAGTTCCTGATCAAGGTAAATGTGCAGTGTCAAGACCTAAATTAACTTACATATTATGGTAATGCCATAATGTTTAATTTGAAAAACCGATTTCGTTATATTTAACAATTGCTTTTATCCGAAAACCAACTAAGCACAATTTTTAAAGAATTTGAGAAAAATTTAGGTCATGGAAAAAGAGTCGTATTTATGTCATCTGTGTCTAGATGCCTTAATAAGATTTAAGAACAGGGACGCAGAGGCCATTGAAAGAACTTTCAGGATACTTTTCAGTTCTATTTAGCTATTTATAATAAATGGTGATGAAAACAACTTTCTTTAATTAAGATTTTTTGTTTGATTGCTTTAAAGTAGTGTGTGTTATTCCAGTGACAAAAGTTTCATGCATATTCCGGATATGACAAAAATAAGAGTTCTTTCCTGGATTTATCTTCATCAGGACTCTCAACTTCAAAATAATTTATGCCATAGCTATATACGCATATAATTCGAAACGCTTAAAAGCTATATAATCAAGAATAGACTTTAATGTAATCTCAATCCATCTTACTAAAGGTCAACGATACATGAGGTAGTTTAAATCTTAATTAAGCTCCACACTTTTTGAATCGTCTTACTTGTTCAACATGCAATACCGTACATCAACTTATTTTCGCGGATACTTTATTTCGCGGTTAGCCCTTTCTAGCTCATTTCGCGATTTTCAAATTTACTTGATATAGGTAAGTAAGTAAATATCCAAGTTTTACATATTCGAGACAATTTATTTTCACGATATTTTTCTACTCGCGAAAGTCGCGAAAATAAATTGCTTGCGAAAATTAGTTGGTTTACAGTAAGTATATAGTCCCGTTATTCATTATTATGACAAAAAAAGTAACTTTGCTGACGGTACTTGGAACCTTAAAGAATTTGTTAATGGACAATTTAAAAACGGTATATTTAAAATCAATACAATACCCAGAAACCACGGACTACTATGCTGGTGATACCCATTGAGACTAAAAGTCTACAAGCTTTGTTTTGAATTTTTCTCCAGAGGAATACTTGTTGTTTAAAAACAATCAAAATTATAAAGTGCATGCGTCATCAAAAACCCCCACTTAAACATTAATGATTTAAGACACTTAAAAGTAAAATCACAAAAATACTGAAATCCAATCGGAAAGTCCATAATAACATTGTAAAATCAAATAATAAAACACATCAAAAACGAATGGACAAGAACTGTCATATTCCTGATTTGGTACAGGCATTTTCAGATGTAGAAAATGGTGAATAAAACCTGGTTTTATAGCGCTAAACCTCTCCCTTTGATGACAGTCTTATCAAATTCCGTTATATTTACAATGATGCGTGAACTAAACAGGCATAATAAATAAAATAGATCAAAATATGGGTACATCAGTTATCATCGTGTAACAATTTTAAAAGGAACAATTTAACAGAACACAAAAACATCTATATACAAACACATTCATTGATTCGGACTTCAATAATTAGGTTGTCGAACAACGCAACTAGCCCGATATCTGGTTGAAACCAAGATGATTTTGTTATCATTTTGTAAAATACACTAAAAAGATTTGAAATAATGACCAGCTAAGAGCGATTTCATAATTATGTAGATGATCGTAGCACTAATAACTGTTTTGCCATCTAATAAAGTTTTATTGAACTATATTTTTTATTATGAATTACAACAATTATTCATATCTCAAAATATCGATTTTGTGAATATACAACAAAATCTATTGTAGATAAAAGTCAACCTTTTTGTTCATGTTCATGTTTTGAATACATGTCCATACATAAAAAGATTAGTCTATTCCGAATGCGATACACCATAACCAAAAGCCTTTTCTTCATTGCATTGTGGTCGAAACATATTTCGTCTCCTGGAAACAATTACTCCCACTTTATTGTTTTGTTTCACTTCCTTTGACTATTTCCTTTCCAATCATAATGTTATCTGATTATTCCAATTCAAAAGGGTCTTATGGTTATTATCTTCCATTAAATATTCCAGTGAGTAGAAGTACCCTGCAGTTTCACTGGTGAGTGTTTATTGTGATGTTTACAATTTCAATCAATATGGACCAATATAAAAAAAAATGACATTACATAAAGAATGTAAAGATAAACGGTATAATAATAAAAGTAGGTTGAAATGTGTAAATAAAAGTAAAGCAATGACATTTGTTATGAACTATTGTATTAGCTTAAGTGTTGATGATGTTGTTTGAGAAAGCGTATTGACTATATAATGTTGTTTTTATTATTGGACATAGTATTGACAAGGTCTGTCATTTTCATTAACATTTATTTAATCGTATATTTTGTAAAGACTATTATTTTTTGCCTACATAACAGAAAAGTTTAGTAGGATGGTTTCTGATTATCCTTCCTATATATTTATCTGATTGACCATTTTTTATTGACATTATTACTTTTTAAAGTAAATGCAGCATAAAGTCCTTATCAAAATAATCAGAACAATAACAGCAGATGTGGATATAAAGAGGAACGACTAAACGATGAATGTTTGAAGTTGTGATGCTTATTGTATATTATTATATATCATATATGAACGACTCCTTGGCGTTGATTTTCTATATACGTAATAAGTAATTTCATATGATCAAAGATATATATTAGTGAATATGCCGTTTGTGCATCTTATCCAGAACTAATATACCATCGGTTTCAGTGAAATTGGTTGCTAGATGTCGGTGAAGCTACATTTGCATGTTTTAAATTAATAAATATAAATAAATTATATATAAATATACTGAATAAATAAATGATTTGGAAAATACGTTGAAGGTATAAAAACTCAAAAGAATGCTGAATGCAATTAGGTTCTATCCGGGCACTCTGGTTCTAAACCTTGGTTCCATCTGGGTTTTTTGGTTCTGAACCTTGGTTCTTTGGTTCGAAACCATAGTAACTGGTTCAACATCCGGGTTGTTTGGTTATAGCAACCCAACTTCTTGGTTCCATCTGGGCTCTATTCTAGATCATTCTAATGGTCCCGTTGAACTTGGAGAAGATAACCGCAAGTATCCGAATAAAAAGATTAAGTAGGTCAAAGACGCTAAAATTGTTTTATAACATTAAACATTTCAGCATCGGCGGTAAAGGAAGCTGTAAGGTATTTATCTTCTCTTTTAATTATTTGCATTAGAAAACTATATGAAAATAATTAAAGCATCGTATAGATTTTAAAAATAAACCGAAATATACAGTATATCAAACATCCTTTTATTTAATTCAGTCGTTCTGTTTTCATTTATTTTTTTTTATTCATCCATGATTTCCGTTAATATTTCTAGAAGTTTTAAAACGACATATCATTTAATTGGCCGACGATATGTGCATCTAGCCACTTGACCAGTTAACGACTTGCATATATATTTGAATGATTGCATATTTATTTTCAAGTTAGACTGAATTTTATTTTTAATTGGCTTTGTAATAATGCCAGACTTTGATAGAAATACATGTGAAGTATATGTAACAAATCGCTTTGTTCAAAACATAATGTTAAAAGAAATATAAAAAGAAAGAGATGATCAATTTAAGTTTGTAAGCTTTAAAATTAGTTGAAAAATAAGCTATACAATATTACAAAAATGTATATGTGCAATAAATTAGTCAAATATGAGACTCCTTGTGAAGTGGATGCATCTAATAATTCGGCCCAAAAAATAGAAATCAAAATTAAAATTAAATATTTTAATACTAAAATTGTGTGTGTGTGTGTGTGTGTGTGTGTGTGTGTGTGTGTGTTAATGACAATGCTAGTGGGATGAGTATTACCAGCACAATAGTCAGAACTTCTGTGTTGGTGCCATAGTGGAGAGGCATAAGGTGTTACCCTAGTCTGTCCTTCCCGAACATCCCAAAAAATGAGTCCCGTTCTCCTAACTTTAGTTTGCCTCAACCAATATTGGGAAATATTACAAACCTTATACACAATATAAAAAAGAAAATGTGGCATTAGTGTCAATGAGAACTCTCCACAAGAGACCAAATGACTCACAAATTAACAAATATAGGTCACCATACGGCCTTCAACGATGAACAAAGTCCCTACACAACAGTCAGCTATAAAAGGCTACGAAATGACAATGTAAAACAATTCAAACGAGAGAACTAACGGCTTAATTTATGTACAAAAAACAAATATGTAACACATAAACAAACGACAATCACTGAATTACAGGCTCCTGACATGGGACAGGCACATACATACAGAATAAGGCGGGGTTAAATTTGTTAACGGGATCCCCACCCTTTACCTAATATGACTTGAGTGCCAAGAGAACTCTCCACAAGTGATCAGATGACACAAGAATTAACAACTATAGGTCACAATCTTGAACGGTCTTTAACAATGAGCAAAGGTCATACCTCATAATCACCTATAAAAGGCACCGACATGACCATGTAAAACAATTCAAACGAGAATAGAAACGGACAAATTTATGAACAAAAAATGAACGAAAAACAAATATGTAACACATAAACAAACGACAAACACTGAATTACAGGTTCCTGACATGCGACAGGCAAAAATAAACCGAATAAGGCGGGATCCCAGCCACCCCCTAACTTGGGACAATGTTTATTACCACACAACACAAAATAAAATTTGAAATTTGGTAGCGTCACTTTTACCGTTTATGAAAATTCGTGTCTCTATAAAAACATAGAAAATTCTGAATTTTTCGTTTCCGTTCTTTTAAATAAGTTTTACTCAATCAAACGTTATAAACCTTACACGCAATGCTTTATACCCTACAACACAGATCTATGAAGTTCGATATTGGGTGGCGTCACTTTTACTGTTCATGAGTAATTATATTTAAGAAGATGTGGTATATGAGTAGCAATGATACAAATGTCAACCCGGAGCCTTAAGATAGGAAAATGTTAAATATGTTGTTACCGTTCTTCAATTTCAGTTCGCCTTAACCAAATATTTTGAAACATATACATAATGCTTATGGTCACAAAACGGTCAAAATAACGCGAATCCTGCATCTATATGTGGAAGTTTACTGATGTGTTTTTATAAACAGGGGCATCTGTGGCCCATTGACATATTTTACATTTATTTAAGTAAACAGCTTATTTACTTCCATTGAATCAGTCTACTTCTAGAATTAACTTGTATATTTTTTCAGGATCTCGGTGCAGTTTGGTAACAGACAACGATATTTCAAGTTACATGTGACCAGTATAACAAAGTGTTTCACTAGATTGAGCTCTCTGTCTAAGTGTACTTTAAAGGTTCTTTGAATTGAGTTCAGTTTATTGATATGCGTATACCTTCTGTGTGAATTTTTAAGATGTAAAAAACAGACTATCCATATCTGCATATCCATGAAATGAAATAAAATCTAAGGTAAAATGATTAAAACATTTTGCATTACCTATCACAACTGTACTAAAGCAGTAAATGTCCACTCTAATGGGGGTCTTGTAGGGGATTCTGATCCCGGATCCCGCTTACTGTTTTGTCAGATTCCCATATCCCGCTTACACTATGTACGTAAGCAATTCTCTTTTTTTTTTGTAAAAACCCGTGTCCCGCTAGACTATAATTCCCGTTTTAACGGCACAATAATTTGACTTTCACGTGTAACGCTTAGTTTTCATTTGAACCTAACATTCTTAAAAATTGAGAATGAAAATGTGTAATGTGTTAAAGAGACAGTAACATGACAAAAGAGCAGAAAGCAATCGAAGGCCCCAATGGATCTTCAACAAAGCGTGAAAATCCCTCAACCAGAGGCGGGCTTCAGATGGCCCTAAACAAAGTGTGTTAAAAACTAAAAACATACAAGATCAACAAAAAACAGAGACTCCTGATTTGTCGTCAAGGTAATCATACCAAGAGACACACCCAATATGCAGAGGTCAAGAGTCAAAAAGTCATAGTCTTGTCAAGAGTTCCTTATCAAAAAAACACAAAGCAGATTTTGAGGAAAGGATAGTCGTGCTACACAAAACTAACAAATATATCTTTATATCTAAAATAGATATAATAAGATGTGCGATGAGTGCCAATCAGACAATTCCTCATTTAATTCAAACAAAATATACAAGTTGTACATTGAGGCCAAAGGTCAAGCTCACATGAAGTTTCTATTGCAACTAGACTCACCATCTTATGACGATACATCTACATGCCACATATTCAGAAGCAAGGTCAATTGAAAATTATATTTTGAGGTCAAAGTAATATACACACTATATATCCCGATGACACACCAAACATGCATAGGTCAAGAGTCAAAAAGTCATATTCTGGTCAATAGTTCCATGTCAAAAATATACACAGCAGTCATGCACGAAAGTTCATCATGGTACACGTAACAATGTCTTATGTCATGATGCACTACACCTGCCAAATACAGAAAACCTAGATCAGAGACAGAAACACAAGACATATAACAAAACTCAATGGAACGGTACTTGTATTGCAGGTCACTACAGTTGCCTTCAAAATAGAACATAAACTCTCACAACACTGCAAAATTAAAACCGTCTTTCACAAAAGTTTAACAGGATTCTTTGCAACGATTATCTTACCACTATCAATTGAGAATCGAGTCGTGCAGTTATGTCAATAAATTAAAACGGTAAGCACTAAATACTAGGGTTTACCATTAATTTCAAACCTAACCATGTGATAGTTCTATGGTAAACTGATGGAAACACATGATACAGTAATGATACATACGAATTTTTAATCGCAATGCACAAATAAGGAACCGTAGTTTTCATTCAATCTATTTATCTAAAATGTATGCTTGCGTTAAACAATGGAAATTAACACTGTATATTTATATAAACGATCATACTTGTAATATATATAACAAAAAGTATATTATCTGTTTTGATGATTGAATTTATGATTTTGATACATTTTTCTATCCTAGTATATATTTCCATATAAAAAAAGAGAGATGTGGTAGTAAACCAATGCGACAACGATCTAAAGAGTGTTAGTCACGTTAATATAAGCCACTATAGGTCATGTAAGGCCTGAAACAACGAGCACAACTGTACCATATAGTCAGTTTTAAAATGCCGCGACAATAAGAATATGAACCATTGCAAACGACAAAACTAACAGCCTAGTTTATAACCGTGCAATTCACGAAAAAAGAAATATGACAACAAACATGTTGCTGGGTTAGACATATTTATGAGCACTCGACTCTTTCCCTTACTTTGGACATTGATATGCATGTAACAGCACACCATACATGAGAAGAGTCTGACAAACTAATTTTAAAGGGTTTTACTCAATAACTCGACCCGCAGAACAACAAAATAATAACATAAAACGTTAACATAACGCACTGTTATAATTGTAATCACCGCTACTGAGAGCTAGTTTAAAGCAAATCCCCCAAATTAATAAGATAAAGTTATCCCGGACTAAATTATCGTATTTGAGGATCTCTGCGTCAATTAAAATGAGAAATGCGTTAATACGCTTCAGCGTAAGATGCTTTATGACTAAGAGAAGACATAAACAGAATGACTTAATTCATCTTAGGTCTACTTTGCTTGAGATAGTATGTAGGAATCTTAGTAAAATGAATTGCAATATTTCAACGGGAAATCTTCAATTAGTGTTGAAATGTTAAATGATTGCATGGTACCAAAATAAAATGGATATAAACAATAATACCATTTAGTTTCTGCTAGTGTACTAAAATGACAATGGAATTTATTGAATATCATTAAATATTGAAATACATTGTAGAAATAGCCCTGGTGTTAAATCAATTCCTGGGAAATAGATCCTTCTTATTTTAATACACCAAAAAGAGGGTTTGTAGAATAATATTTTCACGCTTTTATTTACATAGCAAGTATTGAAACAAATAATTCACAGGAAATGAAGGAAAGTTTACATATGTTACGTTCACTGGGTATTTGGTGTCTTTTTTTAACGTATGTTTTTCCTCAAATAATAAGCAAATTTTAAATATTGGTGTCCTTATTCTTTATAGTTTTATAATCAGGCATTTGACAAAATGAACATTACTGTTGAAAAGTACAAAACAATGTATATTTATATTGTATAGACATGTTCAAAAAATATTGCGGGCTGGTAAAGTTAGTGTTACAAACAGTCTAAATAGGATTTGAAAAGTTAAAGGCTAACGCCACAAGTGACCGGAGGGAATTATGACAATAATAATAATAAAGTATCATCAAAATGTCAAAATACGTGACTTGTTTTAGTTATCAAATTAAAATAAGACATCGTTTTATGATCAACTGTGATAGCAGCTTGTATTATTATAAACTACATAAGCAAATTTGTTTACGTAAATACACTATCAATTTAATATAAATAAACGATCCCTTATATGCCAGTTAGATTCTTTTGCAATTAGAGCAAAATCATAATTTGTAAAAGTGATATTCGTCTTACAAAGCAATACATTTCAGGTTTTTGTTTTTACTTCTTTCGCTTTTGCTATTTTTATTACTGTTAAACATAGAAAAACAAGAAAAACAAGAATCTGGGTCATCTAGTAAAAACAAATATTTTTTCTCCAAAAGAATATTCGTTGTTTGAAAACAAAAATCCATATGATATAGTTCAGGCATCAGCAAAAAAAACCACTTTAATATTAAGCATTTAAAACACTTAACTATCGGAATTCAATATCAAGTTTGTAGGACCTTGCAACAGGGCCAACATCTTGTTGAAAGCAAGATTATTTGTCAACTTCTACATTTTGTAACATACACGAAAAAGATTTTATTTTGCTGATTATAGTAATAATAACGGTTTTGTCATCTAATAGAGTTTAAATAAAACCAGGTTCAACCCACTATTTTTGTTCTTAAAATGTACCGTACCAAGTCAGGAAAATGGCCATTGTTATATTATAGTTCGTTTCTGTGTGTGTGTTACATTTTAGTGTTGTTTTTCTGTTGTGTCGTAGTTCTCCTCTTATATTTCATGTGTTTCCCTCAGTTTTAGTTTGTACCCTGGATTTGTTTTTTTTTCTCAGTCGATTTATCAACTTCAAACAGCTATTGTTTCCTTTATTTATGGATTTTTTGTTTTGCACTTTTTCTACTATCTGTTCTATATTTTGTTCCATTGTCAACTGACCTATGTTTTTATTATTGCCTGCTTTTATCGTAATTATTTCTTTGAAATATCGTGTGTTAACCCAAATTATTTTTTTTTAATGATATTGAAATCAAATTGTAATCATGGTATGCATTTGTAAATGAAATTAATAAATGGATACTCTGCGCAAGCGTGGAATGAGACAGTAGCTTTCCTAACAACCGGCAAAAACTTTTGAATTTAGCTACGTACACTTGCTATTCGACTACAAAACATAACAGTTGTATAGATGAACTCCTTCGAGAAACACAGAAATTAGGAAATCACAGACCTGAAAACTAACAACAAAAATACAATCCATATAATTGGAGGAGATTTTATCGCTCCAGATATTTCATGGGAAAGCAACTCAATTACAGGATCAAAACATTATCCATTTAGAGCCAGCCAAACATATCTCGACATCGCACAGGATATTTCATTATAACAAATGGTAAAATTCCCAACAAGACTCCAAACACACTTACAAGTCATCCTTCATTTATGATACGCTGTAAGCCATTTTTACCTATTGGACTAAAAAGTGATCATGATATAGTACTGTACGACACAAATATACAACCAAATCGAGTTAAGCCAACACGAAGAAAGATTTTCTTGTGGAAAAAAGCTTGAAAGCTCTTAAAATATCTCTGAAGAAACTTTGGTGACAAATTCTGTCAGACGAAAGACCAGACAGTGGAGGCCATGTGGAAGGCAATTAAAACAATCCTGGATCATCTTATCAAAAAGCATGTACCAAAAAAAAAAACAATGAACGGACACACACATCCATAGATAAACACCCAGACAAGAAGAGCAATGAGAAGAAAACAAAGATCTCACTCCAAAGCTAAATGTACTAATAACCCAAGTGACTGGGAAAAGTACAAAAGACTAAAAGCAAACACCTAAAAGGAGACAAGAAAAGCCCATAGGAAGTACATCCAAGGTGTTGTCAGCAATGACTTCATAGAAAATCCTAAGCGCTTCTACACATATGTAAAAAGTAAGAAAAAGAGTCATCAGGACAAAAACGGATTTTTATATAGTGAAAGATCTCTAAAGGCTGAAATTTTAAACGACCAATTTCATTCGGTCTATATTAAAGACGACATGAATAGTATACCAAACAAAGGCCCAAGCCCATATCCGACCATGGGTAAAATCAGCATAAACAGAAATGGAGTATACTAGCTCTTAAATAACCTTAAACAACATAAAGCTACAGGACCAGATAAAATTCCAGCACCAATACTTTAAGAAGGAGCAAATGAGATGGCTCTTATCCTTTCCCATCTTTAACAAACCACCATTGACAACTGTGAAATACCAAACGACTGGAAAGAAGCAAGAATAGTCCCACAATTCAAAAAGGAGAAAAACATATAGCAGCAAATTATCGACCAGTTTCACTTACTTCTATTACATGCAAAGTTCTCGAATATATCATCCACAGTTCAGTCATCACATTTTTGGAAAAAACATCACATCTCGACAGACAGTCAGCATGGATTCAGAGCACGTTGATCCTGTGATACACAACTAATTTCAATAGAAAAAATTGCCAAACAACTGATTTCAGGGAAGATCAAGTGGATGTAATCGTACTCGACTTTGCTAAGGCTTTTGATAAAGTCCCACACTGCAGATTAACAACTGAACCACTATGGTATTAGAGACGAAAACCTAAAATGGATACAATTTTTCTTAGAAAACAGGAAATAACAAGTGGTAGTTGAGTGCTGTAAGTCAACACTGTGAGACGTACTTTTAGGGGTCCCACAAGGGACTGTGTTATAATTAGAACCCTTACTCTTCTTAGTATTTATTAACGACTTACCAGAAACAGTTCAACACTCAACTGTCAAACTATTCGCTGACGACTGTCTCATATTTCACCATATCAAGAATTCCCAGGACGAAGCCAAACTAAAACAGGATCTTTCAGCACTAGAAGACTGGGAAACCAAATGGCAGATGAAATTCCACCAAGAAAAATGCACCGTCATCCTCATTAGCATCAACAGCAAATCCAAAAAAGAGACATACTATAAATTACATGACCACACTCTCGGAACTACCTACAATGGAAACATCACGTCACTGCCAAAAAAGCATCCAAATACATCGCATGCTTTAGGCGTTACCTTCGAGAATGTAGCAATACTGTACGAAATGCAGCCTACATCTCTCTGGTCAGACCAACACTAGAATATACTAGTGCGGCATGGTACCCTTATACAACCGAGGACATAAACCGCTTAAAACAAGTGCAAAGGAGGTCTGCCAGGTTTTTAACAAATAACTACACTCATAGAACACCTGGATGTGTGGCAACTATGGTCAAGACACTAGGATGGAAACCACTAGCTAACAGACTAAGTAACCATCGACTCATCATGCTTAAAAAGATCCAGCATGAGATAGTGGACATTAATGCCAGTTCCATCTTACGTCCAAACGATTGGCACATTAGAGGCAACCAACGTCTTTATCAACCACCAGCAAACTAGAGAGTATATAAGTAATCATACTTTCCACGGACTATACAAGAGTGGAACCAACTTCCAACAGCTACAACTGAAGCTCTGACAATAGAGGGGTTCCAGAGTGCACTAACCAACAATAGTGAACCCAAGAAACCAACACCATAGATAGCAGCCAGGTGTACATAGTTTTAAATTGTATGTATTCGGAACGTTTTATTTGTAAATAGCAGGAGGAATTGCTGTCTCCTACTCCGTCAAGAGAACTTATAACATTATTTTAAAGAATCTAGTCCTTAGTAAGGAAGAAGAAGAAGTAAATATCTATGACGCTAGAAGTATCACACATATTTGTATAAAAATATATGCATGAATTGAAGATGAATAGAAAAGAAAACATATATACGTATTATTATATTTTTTATTATCATATACAGCATTTATTTATATCTCAAAATATTGATACAGTGAATATACAACAAAGGATATTGTCAATCATACTGTGTATGTTCATACATGCTATTACAGAAGTAGAATGTTCTATATTATATGCAAGATACCATTATCAACGCAATAGACCTTTCTTCGTTGCCTTTTAGTCGTAATACATTTCTTCTTTCCGGAAATCAATTCCTCCTAACATTATAATATGTCACTTCCTCTCAATCATAATATCATCATCGTATTCCAATTCAAGTACATCTTATCGTTCTTATCTTCCATTAAATGTTCCAGTGAATAGAAGTAAAAGGCTATTTCCTGGTTAATGTTCCTGAAGTATTCAAAATACTGTCACCCTTGATGCAACAGTGTCAGCGAATAAGACATCATTACTGTCTGAAAACGGACCTCGTAGATACATAGATTGCAACAAAGATATGCCCATTTGTTCATAAAAATTTCTAAAATATCCATTTTGAATATAGTTCTCTGCTTTCTGTTCGCTCAGATTGAGGACTGAAGGTAAAACTATCGACATCGCTTTCTGCTTCGGAATGAACTTACAATGTTCTTTAATAGAAGATAAAAAAAATAGTATGTTAACTTATTTAGCAAATAAATCTTTTATAAGCAACTTAAAGGTGTTAAATATGTTGTTTTCTATTTCAATCAATATGGACCAATGAAAAAATATTGACATTGAATTAAGAATGTCAAATTATTCAGAACAATAGCAGATTGAAATATAGAAAATAAAGTTGCAACACTTGACATTTCTTTTGTACTATTGAACAAGTTGAAATGTTATTGATATTGTTAACTTTTCTTTCATCAAGAGGAAAAATACTGACCTTAATGAAAAGAATGTTTTCTATTATTCTAAAGGGTATTGGCAAGTTCTGCGATTTTCATTAATATATATTCATTTATGTATTTTGGTAATTGTTTACGTTGTTTGCCTCCAAAACAAAAATAATGTTTATGTAACAAAATTGAGATTGGAAATGAAGAATGTCTCAAAGACACAACCACCCAATCAAAGAGCAGATAACAGCCGAAGGCCACCAACGGGTCGTCAACGCAGCGAAGAAATCCCGTACCCGGAGGTGGTTCTCAGCTAGCTTCTAAAACAAAGTGTACTAATTCGGTAGAAATAGACGTTACACTGAACTCAAAAACATATAATTGAAATAACATTTAAAAAAACAACATACAATAAACTCATCATAGAAACCAGGACTAAATTTTTTTATATACGCCAGACGCGCGTTTCGTCCACAAAAGACTCATCAGTGACGCTCGAATCCAAAAGAGTAAAAAAAAGGCCAAATAAAGTACAAAGTTGAAGAGCATTGAAGACCAAAATTCCTAAAAGTTTTGCCAAATTAGGTAAGGTAATCTATGCCTGAGGTAGAAAAGCCTTAATATTTCAAAAATTCAAAATTTTGTAAACAGTTAATTTATAAATATAACCATATCAATGATAATTCATGTCAGCACAAAAAGTGCTGACTACTTGGCTGGTGATACCATCGTGGAAATAAATGTCCACCAGCAGTGGCATCGACCCAGTGGTTGTTAATAAACTCATCATAGATACCAGGACTAAATTTGTTTATATACGTCAGACGCGCGTTTCGTCCACAAAAGACTCATCAGTGACGCTGAATCCAAAAAAGTAAAAAGGCCAAATAAAGTACGAAGTTGAAGAGCAATGAAGACCAAAATTCCTAAAAGTTTTGCCAAATCCAGGTAAGGAAATCTATGCCTGAGGTAGAAAAGCCTTAGTATTTCAAAAATTCAAAATTTTGTAAATAGTTAATTTATAAATATAACCATATCAATGATAATTCATGTCAGCACAAAAAGTAAGACTACTGGGCTGGTGATACCCTCGGGGAAATAAATCTCCACCAGCAGTGGCATCGACCCAGTGGTTGTAAACAAGCTCATCAACGATACTAATTAGGGCAGAGGCTTCTGACCTGGGACAATCGCAAAAACACAGCGGGATTAAACAACTTTTTTTTAGAACTACCCCCTCCACTTGTACCTCTAGTCAATGTAGAAAAAACCAAACACACAGCAATACGCAGAGCAAAACTCATTTGAAGAGAAGTTAGAGTCTGATGTTAGAAGGGGTGTTAAGAGAAACTAAACAAAATGACAATGACACTATAATTAACAAAGGACTACTAACGGTACATGTGGTATGGTTTCTAATCATCCTTTAATTGTTTAAAATGTTTTTGCGACATTATAACTTTTGATGAATGAGGTCGTTCAAAACGTTTGGTCTGTAACAAAATCAGCAGTGTAATAAATGTGAATGTGAAATTTGGCAGAAAAAGAAATAGGAAAGTAAACAATTTACTTTTTTTTCGTCTGATCAATGTGCTTAATTATTTTTGACTAAGTTAAACTCATTAAATCGATCTACGTTATATGTTGCATATATTGTGATCTATATGTACAAAAATTTATAATTATAAAACTAAACCGATCCACCTGAACTAGAATTATTTATTACCAAATCAAGTGCTTTTTTTTACTTTCTTAGGTGAATTGCATTGTATGAAAGATGGCGTTTAATGTAGTCTACTAAATAGTCGACAAAAATAATTCGTTTTACATTTTGTTCTTCCAAACGAACAAATTTTACAGTTTACTCGTAGTAACGTAAGAATACTTTTCTACATCTATAAAACATAAGTTAAAAAACAGAAGATAGCATTACAAAAACGACTAGTCATTGTTTGCTTATTTAATAATACATATAGAGTCTTCTTGGATCTAAATTATTCTAATACGAATCCAGCGTACATATTTACTGAGATCACTTGATTGAGCTTTTGGAAAACAAATCCTTATCATGATATTTAGTGTTAGTCATGACACTCAATCATCCCGTTCTAATTTGGAGAATTAATGTCACTATAATTATCGCACGTGGTGAAAGCTCTGATTCCTTTCACGTATTTGGCTATACTTTTTGGACCTTTTGGATTATAGCTCTTTATCTTTTATATAAGCTTTGGATTTCAAATATTTTAGCCACGAGCATCACTGAAGAGACATATATTGTCGGAATGAGCATCTGGTGCAAGAAAATTGGTACCGTTAATTTTATTATCGAGTATTTATCTTTAGCTCGATGTTTTTTTAATTTCAGGTTCTAAATGCCTAATTGATAAGTTTCAGATTTCCCCCAAAGAGATATATGTCGTTTCATAAAACAGGCAACAGTAGTCTACCGCTAATCCATAGTCACAATCCAATTAAGTCTACCGCTAATCCATAGTCACAATCCAATTAAGTCTACCGCTAATCCATAGTCACAATCCAATTAAGTCTACCGCTAATCCATAGTCACAATCCAATTAAGTCTACCGCTAATCCATAGTCACAATCCAATTAAGTCTACCGCTAATCCATAGTCACAATCCAATTAAGTCTACCGCTAATCCATAGTCACAATCCAATTAAGTCTACCGCTAATCCATAGTCACAATCCAAGTAAGCATATTCAACTCTTGTAAATACATTAAAACCAAGGGACATACGTCAACTGTAAGAGGAAATTAAACAAAGGCAAACGTCAACAAACGGACTCTAGATAATAACTGCCATATTCCTTACTCGGAATTTGGACTTGATTAACACAAGTGATACATGACATACCTTCACTGATTGAGCGAAATGTTTTGCTATATGTCGATCACGCTACAGGTTTGTGTAACGCATTTGATATATATCCTCTATCCTAAATTGAGATAAATTATATGGCCTTCCAAATACTTTTTGATCCCTAACATCACTGAAGAGACAATAATTGTCGAAATCCGGATATGGTGTACAAATTGTAGCATCTCGTGTTTGTGGCTTACCATCTTTGTCGCAAGTTTGTTGTTTTCTTTTTGGTATCAAATTAATATAAAGATCCACTTTGTTACATCTTGTGATAAATTTATTTGGCAATCGTCAATGGCAGTCAGCAGTGTTTAAGAACATCAGTTGTTCGACCTGTTACCTGTTGGAAAAATCGTTTTGTTAAAATATATCTTTTCACATTTGGTCTTTTGGAATAAGTTGTTTGTGCTGTATTAAGATCCCTCTACAACGAAATTTGTTTTACATGCACATGTATAAAAATTGTGGTTTTTATCCAACGCAATCATAGGTTTGAACGTTGTTTTCAATTTAGACGAAACATGGCTTAACAATTACTTTCTACGTGTAACATTAAGTGAATTCTTTACGCAAAATCTGCATCTGTTTCAATCAGTATTGTACACACCTTTAAAATAAACTTAAAAATAATTAAAATGTTTCTTTCCTTTATCTTTTTGTATTGATACAAAATGTTAAATGGTAAAGGACATTCTTATCTCATGTAAGCCAAAAAAAAAATGATAAAAAATAAAAACATTTATTAATCGTGATTATTTTTTAAATGACAGCGACAAGACACATTCTTCAAGCTAAATTTTTTGATGAAGGTTTTGTGATTGAAAATATTGCCGTTTAGCATACAATTTTCTTGTTCTATTTATTGTTGATTACAGTCAGGAATGATATATTATCATGCTAGCACGTAATGCAATTATGTTTTGTTTTGTTTTTTTGTATTATATTTTAAATATGACTCATAAAAGCTATGCCTGATGATCATGATATTAAAGTTTAAGTCTAGAATTTCAATTCTTTTAAGTCGTAGACTGGGAGGAAACAATTCTGGGATACAAACCAAAACCGAAGAAACATATCATTTATAAGAGGAAAACAAAGGATTGACAGGAACACTGAAGTGCAACAAAACACACGCCAACATACATTATAACAAACAACTAGTGTGAATTCATTTATTTTCTTGGGTATCAATTTTCGCGGATTGAGGATTACTTGCATTTTCGTGCATATTTGATTTCGTGGCTAAGGAAATCTTTGCATACTAAGCCTAAAGAAACTTTGTAATTCTTTGAATATTTGAATTCGTGGTTCCCCTGTAACAAAGCAACCCACGAAATATGGTAGCCAACGAATAATTATGAATCCACAGACAATACGTGACAGCAAAAACACTCGCACGAACATCCATCACAGAGAAACGCACAAATATTATCTAATCAAAACCATAGCAGAACAGCCACAAAAATTCAAAAATATTGGATTTTCGAAATACCTAGACACGTCATATAGAAATGCAAATTCATACTTGGTATAACAAGCATAATTTTATTCGGGTATATGACAGTGGTGGTATTGTTAAGGCAATTTTATAATTATTTGTACAACAAATTATAACCATAGCACATTATTCAATGGAAATCATAACAGAAACAAAGAAAATAAATACATGAAATAGTTTCAGAAACGATTTGTGCAATTTGCTATAAAGGGATGTTTGTTAAATTTTTTAAATAGACGAATTTCCGCAAGAAACATTTTTGACAAAGGAAAGTCCCATGAGCCCCTCATTCTGATTTCTGAATAATATATGTGTTTTCTTGACTTTCCAGTTTAGAACAAATTCACTCAACTTATCTTATGTTTAAACAGTTTCAGCTTGCTGTTTTCTTCGTTAACAAGAATTTGTCAAAAGTAAAAAAATATGATAAAGATTTCATTGATCAATTTTTGCATTTGTTTTAACATCTGTTTACAATCTTTATAGCTGTTACGTTCTGCAATATGTTACAATGACGCACCTAATCTTGAGTTTAAAAAACACGAATCGGTAACTTCACGGTTAATATGTCAATCAAGCATATTTTTATTTTTATTTGCCCAGCTGATTGCTAGTGTAAGTATGTACTTTGAAATAAAGTGATATAGTCTTTTCTAAAATAAATTTGTAACAAAAGAGGGACGAAAGATACCAAAGGAACAGTCAATCTAAAACAAACTGACAACGCCATGTCTAAAAATGAAAAAGACAAACAAACAACTTCACACATGACACAACAAAGAAAACTAAAGAATAAACAACACGAACCCCACCAAAAAAATAGGGTTGATCTCAGGTGCTCCGGAAGGGTAAGCAGATCCTGCTCCACATGTGGCACCCGTCGTGTTGCTTGTGTGATAACAAATCCGATAAAAAGTCTAATTCGGTAGGTCACATTCATGAAAGGGAAGGGGATTGTAGTTACGACGTAAGGAACATATCCAATATCATTTGTGAAACGGTTATTCCATAACGGTCAACCAACTCGTGATGGCGTCCGTAAAATTTACGAAGGGATGATTTCAACTCCACCACTTGGAACTATTGGTCTAATAGCTTCCCTGTGAGCAGCAACCCTCTATCAAGAAAATCACGGGAATCAATGCAAGCACGGGAATATCGTATCAATTGGGAGATATATACTCCGTATGCAGGTTCTGCTGGAATGTTGACACTTAGAAATGGAAAGTTCACAACTGGAAAGCTGAAACCATCTCTTTTGTCGTAAAGTTTTGTTTTCAACCGACCCTCATTGTCAATTTCTAGATGTAAGTCAAGGTATGAGGCCGACTTAACTGTAGCTGTAGTATCCTTTATCTCTAGCTCGATGGGATAGATGCGTTTCACATAGTCACCAAATTTTGAATTATTTATTGAAAGAACATAATCTATATAGCGGAAAGTTGAGTTAAAGGATATTGATAACTTCATATCTTTCTGCCTAAGAAGTTCCTGTATGAAGTCAGCGTCATAATAATAAAGAAACAAGTCGGCAAGTAGCGGGGCACACTTCGTTCCCATTGGAATGCCGACAGTAACAAAGCTATGTAAGAACATTTAATAGACAGTCTAACGGCAAAATCAACAAGAATTAGAATTATCATAATATTCTATTTTCATAAAAGATTTTTTTTTAATTTCACAGTTAAACTGCGGTTATGTTATTCTATCAAAATATCAAGAAGGTAAATTTTCTTTCAAAACTTACAATAGTACTTAAATAAATGTAGAAAGAGATCACGTTCCTTACTTCTGAATCATCACAATAGGGGTCGGGTGCGAACAAACTCTACGGCAAAAGATATGACTTCAGCTTCCCAATTATGAATTTCTATGTATGTTCAACAAAATGTTAGCAGCGCCTATATACGAAAAATATATCTCCTAGTTAATACGATATCCAAGAGCTGGCATTTTCTATTATGATTTCCTTGATAGAGGATCACGACTCAAAAAGAAGTTATAAACCAAAAGTTTATTGTGGGGCAGTTAAAGTCATCATCAAATATCAACGGAGGCGATCTTCAGTTGGTTTATATTACTAAATATCTGTTTCGCATAATGACTGATACTTTAAAATGGTAGTAACCATAATACAATCATCTTTTTTTTCGAATATGACATTATCGAGTTATAACTGTTGCCGTTACTTACATGAAGAATACGAAGGGTACAACACACAGAGCATAACATGTTTACTCCTCGGATGTCCTGCGATGACTGTCGTTTTTGGTGTGGTTCTTATTGTTCTATGTTGGGTTTTGTATAATGTTGTTTGAATTTTCGTAGTTTTCAGTCAAATTTATCGCCATCATATTCATTATTTTATGTGATAATATCATCGTCATTAATAGATATAAAACTCTTTGTCCCATAGTTACTGAAAATTTCCTTGAACTGGATACATTTTCTGTGTCCTAAGTAATTGCCTGTATTGAAAATAATAATTTGTCCTTTTGCAAGATCATCTTAACTTTCAAATATAGATTTATTAGTTCATTCCATTACAGCCGTTTTTACTTCATATGTGCTTATAGTTTTTATTTTACCTACATAACAATGCAACAGAATATTACTCTGTTGGTCATTCATCCATAGTGTATTAATATTTTGAAAAAGTGTGTAACTTGAAAGGGAGACATTCTTGGAGTTTGTGACATGTGTCCTTAATTGAAAAAGTCGGGTATAACATTATTTTCTTGTTGTTTTGCTTTTTGTTTGTATTTTCTCTGCAATTTCTGATTTGGTGTTATGGATGGATGGCACAAATCCTACGTTTTTCAGTTATAATGTAGCATTTTCAAAAGTATTAAAGAATATAGGTGCATAAAAGTACAAAATAAATAACTTCCAGTTGGTAATGAAAACTGTTGAAATTGAAACTTAAAAACAAAGCTATCCTGTTAGATTACATGAAATACCCTACAGTTGTTTATTCCCAAATCTTATTTACATTAATTTCTAAATAATAACTATTGACACTCATATCAAACGTTTTATTTATTTTAAAATGTCAAAAGAAATAACACGTTTGACAATCATAAATATGACCAATTTGAGTTCAACGTTTATTACTGAGACAAATATTTGTCAATATTGATTAAAACGTGAAAATTCATCAGCTGCAACAAACACACATTCTTACATATAATCACTATCAATTTTATAAGAAATTAAAGACTTATTATATATTTATTGTACACGTATGCAATGAAACCAACCGTTTTATATTTTACATTCTAAACGTGATGTACATTGGACGAAGCCAAAAATAGCATACTTGTTTATGTTTTACTAGTATGGTTGTTGTTTTTTGAAAACTTATTGATAATAGAAACAATATTTTATCTATAACTTTTGGACGTTATGAACTTACAAACTCAAAATAAAATCAGATCTGACCTGTATTTAATTATCCGTGAAATTTATATATATAAATAGAAGTTATGAAACTTACAAAGTCAATACAAAACATGAAAATTTCAAATTGATTTTTAGGTTTTTTTTTCAGGAAATGTTTTTGGTATTTGGTCAAACATATAACAATGTTAACCTCTTCAATTTCTAAAAATCTTAAGGTGATAACCTGTTGTTGATTCAAAAATACATGCCTCCTCTCGAAAAACTTCAAAATAAATTTTCTCTAAAATGACAGCAGATATATCAAATCTGTTAAGTGATAAATGATCTGCAGTTGAAGGACAACATTGTCGAAAAAATTTGGACAATTCCAAAGTTCATCAAGGTCACATGAATCATCAAATATATGATGCAATACCAAACTTGAGAACCGGAAGTCGTCGAGACATAAGACTACCACCATTCAACTCAGGACCACTTGACCTTTCAAATATCACAATGTCAAGTTCGTAGTATGCTGTGAAGGTCAAGGTGAAATTTCATCTTGACCTATCATTGAACTCAAATTGAAGGTCTTGAATAACTGATCATCTTTGCAGTTTAAAGTAGGTTGATATCTGTTACCTTTAAAAAGATATACATACAATACTATTCTTTTAGGAATCATTCCGTTATAACTTTTGAACAGACGGTCGGACATTTTGGGGCTTATATATAAAATGTAGATCTCGTCAAGAGAAACAATTTATACGCTAAAAGAGAGAAATTCGAGTCATTGGTTTGGATGAAAAGTCGTAGTTATATGCTATAAAAACGTGTTTCGGTAAAACATTATCTATCTTGTCAGGCGTTTTATGTTCATTAGTTGTCGTTGTACATGTCTGTCATATTTCGTAAATTGTTTTGTTATAAATTATTCATTTAGTTTTCACAAGTAAATTGTTTTATATTTCATGTCGGTGCCTTTTAGAGCAGACTTTTAATATTGGTTTTGCCTCATTGTTGAAAGGTTTACGGTTGTTTTTAACTGTGGTGGATATTTATTTCATTTGCAATCAGACCACATGTACTTTTTCACATATGTGTGTATGAAACATTTTCAAAGATGAAAGTCGCGCTATGTTTTCTATTTATTGAAGACCTCAAGATGACGAACGATAACAAAGCGATAGTTTTCTACTAT
This sequence comes from Mytilus galloprovincialis, assembly GCF_965363235.1. Classification (NCBI taxonomy): domain Eukaryota; kingdom Metazoa; phylum Mollusca; class Bivalvia; order Mytilida; family Mytilidae; genus Mytilus; species Mytilus galloprovincialis. The sequence goes on along the minus strand of NC_134839.1, from coordinate 19,347,595 downwards.
TTGGATGTTTTTTGCTGTACATGTACTGATTTCGTGTAAATGAGGAATATCCCATAATCTTAGTTTTTCTACTATACAACATAATCAATTATCCGTTGAAACTAAATACGGATGATTTGAACTTAGATCTCAGCGTCACTAATGAGTCTTATGTAGACGAGACGCACGTCTGGCGTATTAAAAAATAATCCTGGTACCTTTGATAACTATTGAAACTGTAATAAATAAAGCTATTCTGCGCGTTTGCATGACATAACCTACAGTTGTTCACCCTCGTCCTGGTTATTTTTGCATTATATACAGGTGTCGAAAACAATAATTTTCTGTCTTTTGTTAAGATCATCTGATCTGATATATCTAATAGTTTGTAGGATGTCAATAAATGCTTAGAAAAACACCGTGTCATTTCAAGGAATTGTGTATAAAGTACAATGGCATCGTATCGAGTCATCCATGCAGATTTATTTAGTACTTTGACAAAGCATGAAAGGCTTGTTTAATTTAAATACGTGCTATGTTATCATGGCTGGGTAAACATTTTCTTATATAAAAGGACTTAATAGTTTGCATTGTCAAAAGTGTGAATAATATTAGTGTATATAAGTACAAAATATATGTTAATCCGTTGGTACTGAAAAAAGAGGATTTCAGAAAAAAAAAAGAACAGATCTCCTTACAGTTAACCAGAAATAACCCTAAGTTGTTTATAAAGTATACATATTTTTACAATTAAAAATGTTTCCAGTTTCAGTTCAGATATATGGTTTCGTGCTTCGAAATAAGTTTGAAAATTGAGGTGACATAACCACACAGCCTCCGTTGACTTCTCGTTTAAACTCAATAAAATTTCAATGGGACCTTTTTGTATAATCAATTTTCTAAACTTATGTATTGCTACTTATACCCTCCCAATCCCTAAAACGATCGAAAACATATTCATATAAATGAAATCGAAAACCATATCAGTTTAGGTATCAAACTTTCGTTAGCATTCGTTAGCAATATTTACAAAATGGCGGTCACTGTTGGAAGGTTAAATGTAGGACAGAAAGTCACAGGACAAAAAGTCACAATTCATTTTTTCTGATTAGTTTCTTTGAATAATAACCGCTTATTTCTACAAAAACATTTTTATATTTTTCTTGAACTATTGTATATAAACCAACTTTTAAAAAAATATCAAAAAATATACCAAAGATGATCAAATAATTGTTTAAAAAACAAAATGTCATCGTGGTTTGGCACTTAAATTTCAAAGTTACAAAATGGCGACCAAATAGTTTTCAAACGTAAACAATGTTCGACTCTTTTTTTGCCTATGCAAAATAATTCAATTTGATTTTACTGTTTATATTGCAATTAAAAAATCAAAAACGTTTCGAATGGGATACTTCATATGACATTATTAATAAAATTATCTTGCTTATTTAAAAATCCAGGTCGAATTAAATTTTTATGTTCCCCATACAGTTTCATATTACATACTTTTGTTGTGTACCAAGTAAGTATATATGGAAGCCTAGTTATAACAAGACTGCATGGTCCTTTGATGAAAGTAGCGAATACAACAATGTTTAGATTTTGTTTTTAAAAGTATTTTTGTATCTAGATGTAACAGTGAGTAGGATGATTTTAAATAATTAAGGAAACACAATTTATTCCACAATAGCCAGTTGCACTAATATACATTTGATGTTCGCAATGTACATAGATATCAATACAATGCAATGCTACGGTTTTTGGTCGAACATGTACAGATACGTCATATATTGAAACAGAGAATTTCAAACGATTGATTTGGACGAAAAGACCTAATTATATGCCAGATGAACATGGTTCTATAAACAAAATTATTTATCTGATCAGGCATGTTATGTTTAGTGGTTGTTGTTTGTAAGCACTACAAACTAATCTGAAACTTGAAAAAAATCATATTGTGTGCTAGACCAGTAAGGGCGAACGCAGATTTAACTAGTTAGAATCGGCATAATCGCAGTTGTACTTAAAACTGCACTTAGCTGTACTCGACTTTAGTATCGACTTGATTCAATAAGTCTGCTTCAGTACTTGAAAATCTTGGTATGATTTGAACCAAACACCAAATTACCTGAAAAATATAAATGAGTTTAATCGGCTGATACAGACAAGTGGAGACTAAGTGTAAAGGTCACGACTGAGTCTAGACAGATCGTGACAAGTCGAAATTGTTCAAAACTTTTCGAGACTGAGTCAAGACTGGTTAAGACTGTGTAAAGACTTATTGAGACTGGTCGACACTTAGTCAAGACTGGTCGAGCATTTGTCAAGACCATTTTAAACTTAGGTATTTAGTTAATTCCATGACTTTGTTCAATCGATGACTATCCCTTATTTCTACTTTTTTTCGACCATTATATTTAGAGAAGTGATGTTCCTCTGACAAAGTGACAAAACCCAGGCCTAATTTCCTATGTTTTACTTCTATGGTTGTTGTCCTTTTTTTATGTTGATACCTATTAAAATAAAAACTAGAATAAGGTGATATCTTGGTCACATATATCCTGCCCGGAGCATAATTTTAAAACAATAAATGCAATCATTGTAAAAATTATGCATGAATTGCATTTGATGTATAGTATCACAGTGCATACATCTAAACACAGGTACATTAATTTCTATTTGAAATCTTAGAAATATACAGTTTTGAAAATAATAACGGGGCATAACCCTTGAAAAGCAATTTCCAATAACGCCAAATCGATTTTGACCTGAATTTTATGGTCAATTTGATTCCGTTAAAAATTCAAAAGGTTTGCTCAAGAAGCACTTAAGTTGGCATACGTAAACAAAAAAGTGTAATGAGCCTGATGTTTTGTTTTTATATGTAATAGTGATAAGAAAATCAACTAACTAATATCGTACAGTTAAAAATAGTAACCAGTCAAGAATCATGATATGATAAACAGGTTTCGTCTTCAAGCCACTGTTTCACTACTAAATTATATTCTACTTACATTTGTACTATTGCACTTGGTACAATCAAAAACCTGATAATAAATTGTTCAAATAAGGCATTTGAAGACAGTACAAATAATTACTTTTGGAGTGTCAAAAGTTTGTTTGAAGTACTTGATAATTTGTATGTTTATATTTGTGATTTTGAATCTGTTCAAAGTCTTGATTTTTCTTCCCTATATACCACTTTGCTTCATATTCTTATAAGAACACATTTCTCACACATAATAGAATGTGCTTTAAAGAGTTAAAATGCGTATATATATGTTCAAACTGTTTGAGGTATTTTTTTAGTAACAACAAACAAAAGAACTATGTCAATTTGACATGCTTTCATACTATAACTGCTCTTGAATTTTTACCAGATACCATTTGTATTTGCTATTGAGATTCGGTATATCGTCAAGCTTTCGGAATTCCAATAGGTTCTCAATGTGCATCAATTATCGTGGACCTGTTTTTGTATTGTTGTGAGTAACAATTTATGACTAAAACGAGGAAAAACCCATAATATTTTTATCAGTTTAATTGAGGTCTGGAGCTGGCATGTCAATAACTGCTGGAAGTCCTTTGTTACTTTATGTTTCATTGTCATTTTGTTTAGTCTCTCTTGGTACCTATTTTGGTACTCAGACATAGACTACTTTTTGACTGAGATTTACTGTGCATGTTGCTCTGTGAATTTCTACATTGGCAAGAAGTATAGGGGGAGGGTTGATATGTAATAAACAAAAACATAATTAGTCCCTTTGCTTTTTTGTGCCTGTCCCAAGTCAGGAGCCTCTGATCTTTGTTAGTCTTGTATGATCTTTATATTTAGTTTATTTATATATTTTTTGAGTTAAGTATAACGTTCATTTTTACTGAACTATGACATTTTTTGTAAAGGAGCCAGTTAAAATCCCCCTCCGGTAAACAAGGAAAATAAAATTGAGAATGAAAATTGGAAATGTTTCAAAGAGACAAAAGCCCAATTTTACCGTTTTTGTTGAAGTTTCATAGATACTTAATACATGGAAAAAAAAGAAATTCATTCTGTTGGACGAGAGATCGTAATTATATACAATATTGACATGTTTCGGTTAAACATGACCCGTATTGACATGCATTTTATGTTCAGTGGTTGTCGTTATTCAAGTCTGTCAAATTTATTTTTTGTCAACTGTTTTGTTATAAATTATGCTGTAAGTTTTCTCAAGTAATTGTTTCGTATTTCACGCCGGGGCATTTTTTTATAGATGACTATAGTTTCGTTTTTTCTCATTATTGAATGATTTACGGTTACTGTTAATGAATACGAATAATGACAACAAAAGCAGTGTTCTCTTACGCTTAAAGTGTAATCGATTTTTTTTTATCAAACAACAAAATGGAGATGTTATTGTTACAGATCAGCTCAATTATCTATAGTAAAGGATCTTACAAAAAAAAATGCAAGATACAGTCACAGAAAATAATTATATTTATAAGTACGTCTGAGTCAGTGACAACTCTACAACAGATTTATCCATCGGATCACCAGCAATGATGGTGATACATGGCTGTGTACATTATGTATATACAACTCGTCTAAACATCAACCCAACAATGTTAGATCTGTAAATTTGCTTTCGCAGATGTCACGATATCTCAGTAGCATAGGTTCGAATCGCGGCGAGGAAAGAACAAACAAATTGCGAAATTAAATTTACAAATCTAAATGTTTAGACGAGTTATATATATATATATATACCATCAATTGTTACTATCGTGTTATAGTATTCTCTTTTGCTGTGCATTTACTGATTAAGTGTAATGAATGAATATACATATTACTAGTTTCTTCTTTAAACATGTAAAACATAATCGATTGGTGCCGAAAATTCTATAATTTGAAACTTATAAAGCTATTCAATTGATAGTGTGCATGACATAACTTACAGTTGTCTACCCTAGTCCTGTTTTTATACATAATATATAGGGTCGAAAACAAACATTTCTTGTTCTTATTTAAAGCCATCTGATCTTTAAATATAGATTTAATAGTAAGTAGGATGTCAACTAAATCTTAGGAAGACAGCATTTTATATCATGGACTTTTTTATTGGCTTTTTCTGATCGTTATTAATTTACACGAAATCAATGGACTCATATCTTTTAGGTTATCCGTGCATACTTTGTATGGAACAAATCAGCACTATGAAACTGACAAAGAAAATTCAAACCATTTTTTGGAAGATGTAAATATGTGATATATTACAATGTGTGGGTAAAAATTTTATCTTAAACTAAAACAACTTATAATTTAACATTTTCAAAAGTGTGAATTATATAAGTGCATTAAAGTGCAAAATCCGTTGGTGTAGAAAACTGAGGAAATATCCTTATGTTGTTTATAACCCTGTTTTTTTTCTTTATATCTCGTTGACAATCATACCAATATTTTTATATATATTGTTTTTAAGCAACAAAAAATAACACGTTTGACATTTAACACATGTCAAGTCACAATTATTAATACGACAAATATTTCTAAACTAAAAAAAATTATTAAGTATCTGCTTAATGGATGTTTACATCATTTCAATACAAATGAAATATTTTTTTGATATATATAAAGGCAACAGTAGTATACCGCTGTTCAAACTCAAAAAACAAAATCTGGGTAACAAACTAAAACTGAGGAAAACGCATTAAATATAAGAGGAGAACAACGACACAACACTACAATGCAAAACACACAGAAACATTAATACAGTTATCCCGACAATTTATTTGGAACAGTGATGCTCCTCTGTCAAAGTGGCAATATGCGGACCTAGCAGGCAGTCAAATTTTGTTAACAATCACCAAAACGATAGAGCTTGACGATATCATTTTGAATATTAACTAATTCTATTTCATATCTATTGGCTTTTGTTTTGTTAATCGGATTATATAAAAAGTTAACTACATCTTCGACACTTAAATTCATTCAAAAGTGCAAAAGAACTGTCAATTGTTTTACTTTCCTTTGTCTCATTTCAGTGTGCACATGGTATAGTTTTATAATCAGCGGATAGTTAACTTTTCTGTTCATAGCAGTTCTAGTATCAAATTATAATCCTGGTACCTTTGATAACTGTTCTGTTCATGTTTTTCAAAAGTTAACTCATTAAATCAATTAAAAATAAATCTTTTAGTGACAGAAATTATTGTACATCATACAAATAACGTTGTTCAGTTTAATGAGTTTAATTTAGTCCAACATATTTTTAGCGCATTCATTAAGAAGAAAAGAAATGTCAAATGTTTTACTTTTCTTTTTCTTCCAAATTTCACATCTACTTTTATTGTTCTGCTTTTTTTGTGACGAACTAAACATTTCAACAACCTTATTGTTAAAAAGTCATAATGTCGACAAAACATTTAAAGAACCTAATTGATAAAAAGTCATAATGTCGACAAAACATTTAAACAACCTTATTGATAAAAAGTCATAATGTCGACAAAACATTTAAACAACCTTATTGATAAAAAGTCATAATGTCGACAAAACATTTAAACAATTGTATTAAAACTAAAAGCATGACAGGAAAGCAAACTATTAAAGTAACGTTTCTCTTTTAAAACAGGAAATGTAAATAAAGGCAAAACTAGTATACCGCTGTTCGAAATTCATAAATCGATAGAGAAAAAACAAATCCAGGTTACAAACTAAAACTTGGGCATACGTATCAAATAAAAGAGGACTACGACACAACAGAAACACAACACCAAAATGAAACACATACAGAAACGAACAATAATGTAACAATGGCCATTTCTGTTACTTCGTACAGGGCATTTTATGAACCTGGTTTTGTTAAACCATTACCAAAATACAGAAAAACATGTACATCATTGAAACTCACAGCGCTTGCATATACCATTTTAAATAATAGAAAAAACTCGTTGTATTAATATAAATATGTTTCTGTTGATGAATGTTAACAGCACCAATAACACTTCAACTCGTTCATTAATACAAAATAAATGTCAAATGTTGCACCTTTTTTTTCTATATTTCAATCTACTTTCTTATTGTTCTGATTATTTCGATATTCTTTATGTAATGTCATTTTTTTTAATTGTTCTAACTTGATTGAAATGTAAAACAACTTACTTAGCACCTACGGAAGTTGCTTATAAAAGATATGTTTTCCCTATAAAAGTGCATTAAAGTACAAAATCCGTTGGTATAGAAAACTGAGGAAATATCCTTATGTTGTTTATAACCCCCTTTTTTTTCTTTATATCTCGTTGACAATCATACCAATATTTTTATATATATTATTTTTAAGCAACAAAAAATAACGCGTTTGACATTTAACACATGTCAAGTCACAATTATTAATACGACAAATATTTCTAAACTAAAAAAAATTATAAAGTATCTGCTTAATGGATGTTTACATCATTTCAATACGAATGAAATATTTTTTTTTATATATATATAAACATTAATACAGTTATCCCGACAATTTATTTGGGACAGTGATGCTCCTCTGACAAAGTAGCAAAATGCGGACTTATTTGCATATGCTTTTCTTCTATGGATGTTGTTCCCTTTGGGAATGAAAACTATTGAAAATAAAAACTGAAGGGAGGTGACCTCGTGATCTCAGATTTTCGTCGCTCTCAGCATATTCAGAACAGTGAAATGTACTTATCTTAAAATCATGTATGAATTGCATTTATGTATAATACCAAAGTGTCTTAATCTGAACAATAAGTGAAAGTCATGAAGAAAGATTCGTAAAACCACATTGAGGAGCACACTCATCAAAAGAAATGTCAATTGTTTCATATTTTATCATTATGTTTATAAATTCCACATCTGCTTTCATTGTTCTGATTATTTTTAAATAGGCAAGACGTATGTAACTACACTTTCTATTAAAACTCAGTATGTCGTCAAAAATTGAATGATTCTAAATTCAAATTCTAGTATTTGGTATTGTTCTATAATGCAGGCAGCAAAATTTTGTTACTAATCACCAAAAGGACAGAGCTTGATGATATCATTTTAAATATTAAGTAATTCTATTTCATATCTATTGGCTTTTGTTTTATTAATCGGATAAATGAAAAGTTAACAACATCTTCGACACTTAAATTCATTCAGAAGTGCAAAAGAACTGTTAATTATTTTACTTTCCTTTGTCTCATTTCGGTGTGCACATGGTATAGTTTTATAATCAGCGGATAGTTAACTGTTCTGTTTATAGCAGTTCTAGTATCAAATTATAATTCTGGTACCTTTGATAACTGCTCTGTTCATGTTTTCAAAAGTTAACTTATTAAATCAATTAAAAACAAATCTTTAACTGACAGAAAGTATTGTACATATATATTACGTTATATGCAACAATTGTCATCAAATAACGTTGATCAGTTTGATGAGTTTAATGTAGTCCATAATATTTTAAGCGCATTCATTAGAAGAAAAGAAATGTCAAATGTTTTACTTTTCTTTTTCCTCCAAATTTCGCATATCAAATATAAGAGGACTACGACACAACAGAAACACGACACCAAAATGTAACACACACAAAAACGAACAATAATGAACAATGTAACAATGGCCATTTTCCTGACTTCGTACAGGGAATTTTATGAAAAAATGGTGGGTTGAACCTGGTTTTGTTAAACCATTACCAAAATACAGGAAAACATATATATCATTGAAACTCACAGCGCTTGCATATACCATTTTGAATAATAGAAAACACTCTTTTAATTAATATCAATATGTTTCTGTTGCTGAATGTTGACAACACTTGAACTCGAATAATAGTACAAAATATGTTTTGTGAGTAGTCTTAAAGGTTTCGAAATCTTTTAATTACACTTATTTGTTGTTTAGTTGAATGCTTTGCATTAGCAACAGCCAATATTGTGCGGTATAGAACCAGTCTCAGATTGACAAAGGGAAGTAATTTGTTTGAACAGTGTGTAATAACAGAACCAAATCGGAAATTGGCAATTGAACTATAAAAAAACAGAAATTATTGTACATAAATATCACATTGTATGAAACAATTGTCATCATACAAATAACGTTTATCAAGTCAATGAGTTTAATTTAGTCTAAAATATTTAAGCACCTTCATGCATTAGAAGAAAAGAAATGTCAAATGCTTTACTTTTCTTTTTCTTACAAATTTCATATCTACTTTTATTGTTTTGCTTATTTTGTTACGAAATGAACTTTTACACGTTATTCATAAAAAAGTTATAATATCGCCAAAACATTTATTACGTTTTCTGTTTAAGGCAGAAAATGTAAACAATAACTAAAATACAAGAAAAAATAAATATTAATGAAGCAAATTACCATTTGAATGATAGGAAACACTCTTTTAATAAATATCAATATGTTTATGTTACTGAAAGAAAATTTAACAACACCAATAACACTTCAACTCGTTCAATAGTACAAAATAAGTGTCAAGTGTTGCACCTTTATTTTCTACATTTCAATCTACTTTTTTATTGTTTTAATTATTTCGATATTCTTTATGTAATGTCATTTTTTTATTGTTCTATATTGATTGAAATGTAAAACAACATACTTAGCACCTATCGCAGTTGCTTATAAAAGATCTGTTTGCCATATAAGCTATCATACTATTTTATTTCTTCTATTCAAGAACATTATAAGATCATTCACAAGTAGGAAGCGATGTCGATTGTCTTGCCGTCAGTACTCAACTTGGGTCAACAGAAAGCGGAGAAATATATTCAAGACGGACATTTGAGAAGTTTGCATGAACAAATGGGCATATTTATAGTGAAATCTATGTATCTACGCAGTCCATTTGCAGACAGTAATGCTGTTCCTTTCGCTGACACTATTGCATCTAGGGTGACCGTATTTTGTATACTTCAGGAAAATGAATAAGAAACTGCATTTAATTTCTGTTGACTGTAACATTTAATAGACGATTATAAAGATAAGACGTACTTTAATTGGAATAACATGATGACATTATTATTGGGAAGAATGTAGTGAAATTAGACACTAATGTTTGCGGAATTATTTCCAGGAAAAAAGAAATCTAGTATGACCACAATGCAATCTAGAAAGGGCTATTGCTTTGATTTATTGGGTAACGCATTCGATATAGACTAATCTATTAATGCATGGACATGTATAAATAGAACGAACAGAAACAAAAAAGGCTGACTAACATCTACAACAACTTTTGTTATATAATCACTGTATTGATATTTTGAGATATGAATAATTGCTGTAAATAATAATAAAAAGTATAATCAAACATATATAAGTTCTTTTCTATTCATCTTGAATTCTTGCTTATATATTTTTCAAATATGTGTAATACTTCTAACGTCAACGATATGCAATGATGGAATTTCATTTTACAAATGCAATCAGGATTATACTATTATTACAATATCATTAAAAAAAACAATACGATAAAACCAGGCAATAAAAACAAAGGCCAATTGAAAATAGAACACAATTTGGGAAGGGTAGTAGACTCAATTGCAAATAAATTCAATAAAACTTGATTAGATGACAAATAATGGCAACAGTAGTATATCGCTGTTCGAAAGTAATAAATCGATTGGAACAAAAACAAATCCGGGTTACAAACTAAATCCGAGGGAAACGCATCAACTATAAGGACAACAGAAACACTGAGGTGATAAAAAACGACAAATGCAACACACAAATAAACGAACTATAAGATAACAACTGCCATTTTCTGACTTGGTACAGGACAATCTAAGAAAAAAAATGGTGGATTGAACCTGTTTTTGTGGCTAGCCAACCTTGCGCTTTTATGACAATGTAAAACATACTACTAAAACGACAACTTTACATGCCAGGAATACAGTGTAAATAAATACAATAACATTCAGGAGAGAGAAATACACATATAAACAATACAATAGTACATTTCGACATATTTACCCAGGAATAACAACGAACACGTATAATATTTTCCTAGAAGTTCAAACTATACTGCATAAATCTTCAAAATATCACATTGGCTGTTCAAGAACATATATTACCGATAGTCTTTCTTTCCATGGGTATTTATTGTGTTCAGCAATATACAATTAGTCCAGATATATATTAAAATTGTCAAACTGTTACAGCCCTTGGATGGTGTGAACTTCCAAAAAAAAACGTGTATGGTGCTATGTTGTATTGCGTAAGGGGAATTGTGTAATAGTGTAACGTGGGATCGGGAATGGTGTGAATGAATGGTGTACAACATTTAAAACTATGCAAAATATTGATAAGAACTGATTTGTAAAGAAGTAGTGGCCATATGGCCCTTATTTAGCCCAAAAGTTACTGCAAATTTAAAAGCTATCATACATACTCCTTAATTACTGAAAACTTAACTAAAGTACAAGTTTTCAGAAAAAACAAAGTAAATTTGCATGGAACAAATTACCATGGCAACAAATAATGACTTAATTTGCATATTTTGTAAAATTTTTTTGATTTTCCTTGTTCTTTCATCAAATTTTAAGTATATTTTAGATTGAAAAAGTATGTGCACACCCAAGAAACAACTTTATATTTGGTGAGATAATGTCAATAGTTATAATAAAGCTTCAGTTAAATTATTTTGTTGTTTCTTGGCAACGCACGATGTTTACACAACCAAAATAAAGATAGAAAACTGCATAAATTCTGTATTTTTCATCGTTTTTGTGAACACAGTACATACATATATCATGACGTACTTGTGACGTCATCAGATAAACATCTTGATGATTGTCATTTATATTTCTTGACTCTATGCATTTCTAAACATTATGTGCAATTTGAAACATTTATCAAACATTTTATTTTCTTATACTGAAACCAGGCCTTAATGCCCCTACTCCTTTTACATTAAATTACAATAGATTAAATGGTATTAAGGTGTTATATGTGCAAAGTGAATGGTGTAAAGGTGTAACGTGTATGGTGTAATGGCACATGATGTATGGTGTATAGTGGATGGTGTAATGGTGTATGGTGTTAGTGGGAAGTTTAAACCATCCAAGGACGATAACTTCTTAAAAGAGGTGATTTAAGAAATTGAATTAGCTTGGAAGAGAAGTTGTTTATGTGTGATAAATAAACATGTTATGTCAAACATTATGTATCTTAAAAATCTGTAGATTAAGCATTTACATGATGTTCAAGAATATAACAGCATGTACATGTTTTAGTAGGAAATATCTTTCCGTTGGTTTTGAAAACTGTGGAATGTGAAACTGCTTTAAACAAAGATGTTCTTGCAGTTTATCTGAAATAACCTATATTTTATTCCCTCGATGTTTTGTTATTCTCAACATAGTAGGTTATTGGCAACCATAACACATTTTGTTTAATTTCATTTTATATATCAAAATGAATAATAAGTGTATCATTAAAATGTGTAACACATTTAGTTCATCCATTAATTTATGAGTCAAATATTTATCAAATGCGACAAAAAACGTGAATTAGTTAAACTGCTTCAACAAAAACTCATTTTTACATAAATTTTCATTTCTATTTTCATGTAAAGATTCGACATTTGTTAATAAGAAATTATACAATTATATCTTTTTTATTTTTATTCCAAACGGTTTTGTTCGTCTGACAAATAGGATTTAATAGATCTTATTTATGTATCGCTAGAAACCACAATTACTTCATATAACGTAAATAAGAATAAAAACATCTACTATTACATTTTCTGCCAAACTGTTGCTCCATGTTTTTTTGTAGAGTTCTCGTTCTTATCATAAAAACGTAGTAATTTCTTAACTACGGGACTTTATTCCGGTTGTTCTTATTGAAATATTATTACTGTGGAGTAAAACTCGTAATTAAATGATATGAACAAATCAGCTATAATACGAATAATCAGACTGTGTACTACTTATGACGTAGACGAGTCAAGAGCGAGCATAGTTGATTTAGTCTTCCCATCTTTTTATATTTGCTAGATAAAACAAATTGTATTAGCCTAAACTTAAGTACGAGAAATCAAAAATTACAACAATGTAATTATAAAAAAGAAGGTTTTGTATGATTGCCAATGAGACAACTGTCCACAAGAGACCAAAGTGACACAGAAATTAACAACTGTGGGTCATCGTACGGCCTTCAACAATGAGCAAAGCCCGTACCGCATAGTAAGCTATAAAAGACCTCAAAATGATAATGTAAAACAATTCAAAGAGAAAACTAATGGCCTCATGCATGTACAAAAAATGAACGAAAAACAAATATGTAACACATAAACAAACTACAACAAGTGAATTACAAGCTCCTGACCTGGGACAGGCACATACATACATAATGTGGCCCAGTTAAACATGTTAGCGGGATCCCAAACCTCCCCTAACCTGGGACAGTGGAATAACAGTACAACATAAGAAGGAACTATAGAAATCAGTTGAAAAAGGCTTAACTCATCAGATGGACAGACATACAAGAGAACGTGGCCGGGTACTTGTACATACCAACAACAAACCGACACTGGGAACAGATCTGAGAGTACTCGCAGTTATCCTACAGCTAGTTCAAAGCCACTAACAACTAATAAAAAAAATCATGCATTTAAAACTAAATTATCAATCCGTACACATCCAACATCCAATGGATTTAGTGTAAAGACGTCATAAACAGTCAGAGAAAATTCATGACCTTGTGCTATGCCAAGATACAGGTATCGACAGATTGTAGATCCATGAATGTGTATATGTATATAATATACTAGTAATATTTAGTTTGCTTTTAATTTACTGATAACAAAATCAATATGTATACCAATAAAAACAATATTCAATTATCTTATTACAGTGTTGAATTGGTAACCTTTTAGAATAAGTTTATTTAAAGGAGTGATAAGTTAAATTTCCGGGCACGGTTAACATATCCGTAAACATGAGGATGTGCTATCCCGTTTGAAATAAGTTTTCTACAGATACAAGCAAACTTCAAAACCAAACATTTATATCTATGGAAAAATTTACTAATGGTTTTAAGTAATTTATGGTAACGATGTCCCTGTTTTACTAATTTACCATTAGTACATAGATTACGTTCCTTAAAATCAAAAACGTCACAACAGACACGGGCATGCCGAACGAGCTGTGAAATATACACCGTAATATTGAGCAAAAGGAACAAAAGGAAAAATTAGTATGGCGTTCATTATCACTGGACTAGTATATATTTGTTTAGGGGCCAGCTGAAGGACGCCTCCTGGTGCGGGAATTTCTCGCTACATTGAAGACCTGTTGGTGACCCTCTGCTGTTGTTTTTTATTTGGGCGGGTTGTTGTCTCTTTGACACATTCCCCATTTCCATTCTCAATTTTATCACCATATAAAAATAAAAAATTAACAATAGGGAATTAAAAATCGTCCCTTTTGTCGTAAATTTTAGTGTGGAGTTTCCCGTTTTAAACCGAAATATCTATAAATTTAGGAAAAGACAGTTATTACCGTATAAATTTGATTTTTTTAAAGCAAGTTCCTTGGGGTAAATTTCAGCAGTATATTGAGAAAAATTTTGAGTATTAAATGAAAACATATCATCAAGATAACGGTAAGTGTTGTTGAATTTATCAATTAAATGCAATTTCGACTGAGTTTATTCATAAACTGTGATTCGTAACAGTACAAAAACAAGTCTGCTATTAAAGGGGCACAACTAGTGCCCATAGGGATACATACAACCTGTCGATTAACTCTGTTGCCGAAACGTACATAAATATTATCAATGAGAAAATTAACAGCTTCAATCATCTCATCACACCTCTAATAAGTACATTGTATATCTAGCATATGTACCCCATTAGAGAAGAAGGCTTTAAATGAGTTGCAGCAAATATATTTGCATTCAGCTTTACCAAACGACCATTTAATAGGAAAACTTTTGTTTGATAAGATAGTGTGGAAGAGTAGTGTAAAGAGTAGAAAAATCAAAACTGTCATCAAAATCAAGAGGACCATCAAAAGCACTTTATTTATCTAAAAGATCCAAAGAATTTTTTACACTCCAAAAATAATTTACACCACTATGTTCATATAATTTATTATAATAGTTTATGATGAGCTCTTTAAAAGTAGTTAATGAACTTGTTAAAAGCACTGAAAAATAAGTTGTAGAACACTTACTAGAGGCCGAGGTGAAATGATATTTAAATGTTTTTTGTGTAATCTAGGGACCCAATACATAGTTTGGACCTTCAAATGTTCAGAAGAAACCTTAAGCTTTGATTTGATTGTGATATGCTTTTTTACTATATGACTCTCTGTGGGGCGGATGAACCTGAATGTACATGAATAAAAAAAATTCATTCTTAAGAACGTCCGTGTGTCAGTGTTATGAAAGCGTATATGAGATCCACTGAATGATGGTAGTTACTGGAAAGTGCGATTGACTTTTTAATTTCTAACGTAAACGAATCGGTGAGTTGGATTTAAACTTCTTCTGAGAAAGACTGGTTTAATTCTTCTAACCTGGTCATCTCAGGTTTGGCTCAATGCATTTAGTAAGAGATGAACGTTAAGGGGGCTCGCGGGTTTAAAACTTAGAACATATCAAATGAACATTTCTGCATAATTAACTATCTGATTTTGAATTCATAGTTTAACCTGCAGTCTTGTCTATTATTCTTTTTGCTAGTTGATGTTTAAACAACACAAAACTTTTTTAATTACAAATAAATGTTAATAGCTGATGGACAGACATACTACATTAACGGTGGCTGGGATGTCTTCCTCCATCTTGGATTTTGAAGAAGGTGAAAACAATTGGTCTAGATCTTTAATGAATGTACAACACATGAGAGTAGTATGTAATTAATGTGTAAGACTGTTCTTGTTTATATGAAAAGTTATGTGTTAGATCATATTTACGACTGTATTTTCTAAAGATCACAATATGCTTGTTTGAATCATTGTTATTTTTTATAATTTGCCACTTAGGGAGAGATAACTCAGATAAAGTGATTTAGTAAAGTGTTGTGTATTTTTATTATGTAGCAAGAAAACATGTCAGGTGAATCTATTTTTTTCTTTTTCTTATCTGAAAGCATATTATAAGAGCTATCTTCTCACATTTTATCTCAAAATTCTATGGTGTAATTTTCTTTTTATCACACGAAATTGGATTTTTCATGGATGAACTATACAAAATCTGACCATTTTGTAAACCCTGTAGCGTGAACAAACTCCAATGAACCATACTTTTTTTTAATATATAATGGAATAAAATGCGTGTTAAAAAATACATTTTGCCCTTTTAATTTTTTTTATGGATTTTAATTAGCACAATATTTCCACCCTACATGATCGGGTAAACACGTTCTTTGCGTAAACGACAAAATGTGAAGCATTTCAAATGTCTTAAAGAATGTTTATGGATGAAAGTATAAAATAATTAACTTATTGTTGGTATGGAAAACTGTAAAATTAAAAACTGATACATACAAAGCTATATCATCAAATTTAACCATATAAACTTTTCATTTTTGAATAATGTATCTAATGTGCACGTATACCACATTTTTTTTATATGTCAAATGAAATGATTAGTTCGACAGTTATTTAATACGACATGTTTCGTTCCACAATTGATAAATGAGACAATAAATATCACCTTTAATAAAACGAGTATACCTTTTTCTTTTAACACAATCTAAGGATGAAGTTAGATGACATAAAAAAAAATAAAAAAAATTAAGTTTAGTATAAACATATGTATTTATAATGGATTGGGGAACAAGTTATTGAAACTTATACTAATCCCTTCCCACTTTGCTGGTGCGAGTGCTGCCCTGTAGTGGCATTAGCCACCTCCTTTTCGAAATCTACAAGGGTGTCGTTTTCGTGCAAGAGATATGGCTATCTCTTAACATGGGTTAGCCATTGATCTTCCCCTTCCGATGGACTATCATCAATTCTCAAGACCATACTCGCAAATGGTGTCAAGAGAGAGCCGACAATTCAGTCCCAGAAATTTTCACCACAGAACGGGGATCGAACCATGAACCTTTGTGTTTGTAGTCCGAAGGTATAACCACTACACCAATTTTAAGTTGATTAGAAAGACGAGCATAAGTTAAGGGAAAAAATAAGCTAAACAAGGTTATAAAACTCTTTTTCTAAGATATTTGAAATTTTTTAAGTGCAGATAAACACCGACTCGGACTTTTACAATGTATCTAGCATTGGCATTGTTTGAATATCAAATCGTAAGAAAAAATCTCTAATCTGCTTAAATTTTGGCCATGACCTTTTTCATTTTGTGTTTTTTTGTGTGTTTTTAACCATAGCTTCTGAGATATTCTATGAAAAGAAAAATTGGTGAAAAGGGGCAACTTGTTTTGCCCTGTATCTTAGAAAAAAACATGAAGTCTGAACATCAGACACAATTCCTAAATATGACCTAAGTTCATAAGGCATGCATATAGAGTACACTTTCATTAGTTGATACATTTTCAAAGGCTTTCTTACATGTCAAGCTATTTCATAGAAGACGATTGATGCTGAATAAAAGGTATTTATCTAAGGGTTCTAAAAGACAATGTCAAAACATTGTGTGACTTAACAATTGTTTGGGACTAACACGATACAAGAATAATTAATAAAGAGTTAAGATGTAGCCCGACTGCCAATCATACAATCTGCTAACCGAGACTGTAATGCCGCCTATAACAAAGAGCAATACCCATATTCTATAGTACGATATAAAAGACCAAACACACCGCTTGTGTTATCTGTGTCTTCTCGTTTCCATAATAGATACTAATAAAGTCATGATACACAGCTGTTAATGAACTATTTTGTCATAATGTGTTTCTATTTCATTTCAATACAGCTGATGTTTTTTTTAACTTCCTGTGACATATATTTAATGCATATTCAGAATATGAACCAGTTAAAAGATCAATGAAATATGTTAGTTCTGTAATGTAAAAAAGATTTAAAATGTTAAGCTAGTAATAAAGGACGACAGATGCGCGTTTCGTCTACATATATACAATGATATCTCCAATGGCGCTCGTATCACAGCCATGAATATGATTAAACCTGTATGAATGTCTGATTGAAATTGGTAATGTGTTGGGAAAAAAACTTCATATGTGAATGGAGTCATTGTCGAAGTCAAATCATTCATCACTATAACATTTTAATCGATCTGCTTTATTTCCTTACTGGTGTCGTTCTCAAATGTAATATTTTTTTACATTTTTATACAAACGATTAATAATGCTTATATTTTGCGCATCTGGTGCATAGAAAATGGAACTATTTATGTAAATAATTATAGAACGGTTGATAACTCTTAGAAACAATTTGCTGGCTGTGTAATAATTGTTTTGTCTTTGAATTGAAATGTATTTTTCATTTTTGAGGCCAGGAATTTAATATCAATACACTAATTATAGGGAAGAAAATCGTGTTATGAATCTCATATGACACTTGAAATTATCTTAAATGGTCAATCTCAAAGCCTACACAGTTAAACGTTTATAGCAGTTATCAAACGGTCTTATCAATCTAGTAACTCATTACATGGTGTATTTAGACCGTTATACTTAACATTAGTTTAACATTTCAGTGTTCCAAGCTGCTAAGCAAATGATCAATTTCCCTATATATTCGACCAAAATTCACACACAACAAATATAATAAAGTCGTAGGGTCTCTACAAAAACGAGAAAGTTTATAGTGGATAAACAATGATTTTTGGAAGGGTGTTCAAATTTTTGTATTTTCCTTATGATAATGTCAACACTAATAATCATTTGCAGTAAGCTGGACAATTTTAAAAGGCCCCCTTTCCTAATTTTCATGTTTTTGTACGTAAAATCAAAGAAAATTGCCATTTATATCGTATCACGAGAAAAACAATCGTTTCCTCGTAATCCAGCCCTATTGTTGACATAGATTTCTGTTACACTTTAATTAAGGAGAAAGAATTTCTATAGCCTAAAAAAGAAAACAAGGGAAGAAAGTCAGAAAAGCTCTCCAAAGCTGATCTTCTACCACATGTACTAGTATGAGAGATTTTGCATGTTAGAACCCTATCACAAGGCAAAATTCTCTCAAATCTTTTTTTAGACCCAATCCATTCTACTCTAAATGTTAAATACTTAGCAATAGTTTAGTTAAATTGCATGAAATGCAAAAAAATAAGAGTACATTCAAGGTCAAAGGTGGACGTGTAGATTACCTAAATTGGGAAATGCCATTTTTATGTTTTCTCGATAATTTTTTGTCAAATGAGCATTTAAAAAAAAATTGTGCAAAAGTTAACTTTGTTTAAAATTGAAATAATACTAGACGTGAATACAATTTTACTGTTCAGCACTTCTGATAAAATTGTCTTACACAATTTCTTTGCACATGAGAAAATAATCATCATCAGAACTTACCAGGTATCTTTTCACATTTCCTTTCTGTTTACAAGTTTATGTAATGAGACTAAATCAAATAAAATTGAGAATGGAAATGGGGAACATTTTAAAGCTATTTCTTTAAAACACCAAATAATAAAATGCTTTGATACACATAAAGTAGATGTTTCTATGAAATGTAGGGTTTATCTTTTACGACTGTCAAATCAAGGGAATATCTTGTTGTGATCCTTTTTCTCTGTGAATTCGAATGTTCTATGGTTTGGTGGCATTACATCAAAATACCGACAGTACAGCATCATTCTTATATGTAAATTTTAACATGTGTCCTTTTGTCATACAGCTGACAAATGATATACATTTAATCAACGTTTTCTCATGATTTACTCCTTAAAAATGGACTTTAGTATTAAGCTATAAAGAATGACTGTACTATCTTTATGCATATTCGAAATTACATTAAAAAAAGAGGATGCACTTTTAACGAAACCACTACCCGTTTTGTTCAGTGTGCAGCACCTTTTTTATGTTATTTCTTCATATACATCAAAATTTCACAGCCATTCCTAGAATATAATACTTATTAGAGTAATGAACATTAGTTAGAATTGTTGACATGGAACGAATTAAACAATTGACCTTCGTTTTCTTATTTAGTGGGCTGTGTAGTGTTATATCTATGTATTGTCCTTTTCATTCTTCTTTTATAGAAAACTATAGACTTTAAAAATAGAAAGATTCTTAACTATTCCAAATGGTATTGGCCTGTGTCATTTCTTGTTATTTTTGAAT